>NC_061122.1:110611147-110740445 GCF_002878395.1 Capsicum annuum | reverse complement strand
GTGGGAAAGATTTAATGGAAAACTAATGCAATGTCAAAACCATAAGGTATCAGAGAAGATTCTTCTTCAAATCTTTTACTTGGCCCTTTATCCACTCAATAAAACCATGGTGGAAAATGCAGCGGGAGGCTCTCTTATAAATTTGCATTATCATGCGGCTATGAATTTGTTTGAGAAGGTTAATAAGCAAAACCAGGGGTGGCATACCCGAGATGATGAGGTGCCTAAAAGTTCTCCCGCTACATCCTTTGTTGACAAGGAACCAAGGAAACCAGATGAAGAAAGAGAGGAGAATATGGAAAAGATGATAACTTAATTAGATATTTTGATAAAACACATGATGGATGCACCCATAAAAGTGGTGAATAACTTGGCATCAAAATCTTTTGAGGATGATGAGGAGGCTAAAAAGCTTGATGAGGAGATTCGGTGCTAGGCAAACTATTCGGGGGGTTCCCACCCCGCCTATCAAAGGCAAGGCTGGAATCAAGGTTAGATGGATCATGATCGTGATAGGTATTAGAGAGATATAGAGCATGACTATGACCATTATGTGCCCCCTAAATAACAAAGACCCAAGCTCCATTGACCTAGACAAATTCAAAAGCGAAGATGTCTTAGCAAGAATTTTGATGAGGGTAAAAGGTACGAACAAGATGGTTTGTAATCTAAAAGGAGATTTTTCACAATTTAATCAAACTGTGTCCTATTCGACCTCCATTAAACAATTGGAGACCCAAATCAGACAAATTTTCACCTAAATAAATGCTTGGCCAAAGGGTGGTCTTCCTAGTGACACTATTATAAACTTGAGGAATGATGCTCAAGTTTTAGCAATATTCACTAGAAGTGGGAAAACCTTTGGTGGTCACTTTAAAGAAGACTTGGGTGAAAAGGTGCCTAAGTTTGAGTCAAAATAATTGCCACCACAATCTTAAGAAGAAGAAAATGATGAAAAGGAATTGGTGGAAGTTGATGAAGTGGTTGAAAATAAGAAACTACAAAATGATGTGATGCCTACAATCCAAGTTCCCCCTCCTTCTCAAAGGCTTCATATAAAAGAGGAGGGTGACAAACTCAAGAAATTTATGGCCAAGCTTAACAACCTCTCGATTAATATCCCTTTGCTTCAAGCAATTCAAGAGATCCTAGAATACTCTAAGCTCATGAAGAAGTTGATGTAAAAGAAGAATCTTATTGAAGGTGACACCATCAAAGTCACCCATGGTTGTAGTGCTATTATGAGTAGCAAAATTATGGAGAAAAAGGAAGAACCCAGTGGTTTTACCACCCCTTGTAACATTGGAACGTATAAGTTGGTTAAGCTCTATGAAACCTCGATGCAAGTATAAACCTTATGCCTTTTGTCATTTATAAAAATATTGTACTGTACACCCTAAATTCAACATCTATGAGACTTTTAACGACGGATCGGTCTATCAAGAGGTCAGTTAGGATTTTGTTTGAAGTTCTAGTCAAAGTGGACAAATTTATTCTTTTGGTAGACTTTGTCATTTTAGATTGTTCAATAGACCAAGGGGTTCCCATCATTCTTTGTCAAACTTTCTTATCCACCATAAGAGCCATTGTTGACTTAGAGTTTAGTGAAATGAGGTTTAGAGCTCATGAGGAAGAGGTCTCCTTTCGGGTGTGCAAGACGAAAAAGCAACTCGTGGAACTTCAAGTGATCTTGGTGATTGATGTTGAAGTTGAGGAGGTGAATGGGGGGGACGTTGAGGACCCAACTTGATAAATAAGGAATACATCATACCACGACGTAAAATAAGGCGCTATGTGGGAGGCAACCCACAAATGCTACAAAAGTGGCTCGTATCCTTTATTTTTATATTTGTAGTATAGATTTTAGTTTTGTCAATTGAATAACCCATGCATTTATGGTGCTATAGAGTGTGTTGGATGACCTTGATAAGGGAAAAGTGTGAAAATTTTGTATGCTGAACTGAACAAGGGAAAATCTGTCCAAATGTGAAATAAGCTGAATAGGGAAAAATAAGGGTGCTAAAATTAACCCTGTTACCATGATTAAGGAAAATTATCTGCGATTGCGGTCACCCATATGTCCACAATCGCAGAACCCTGACTGCGATCGTGGTTACATTAGTCATATAACTATCTGAATCCCCATTTCCCCTAGTACTCCTTTCTCAACTTCTCTTTCTAATTGGACCCATTTCTGGCCAAATTGTGAGCATTACAATAACATTCTTGTATCCCTCTTTCATCACTTATCCGGTAGGTGCCTCGAATCTATGTCTTGGTTATTAAAAATAGGCCATAGAATGAATGCTATAGGGAAGGCCTGAAATTATGATTTTCATGCTTAAATGCTTCGTCAATTATTCTTATGTGGTGTTTAGCTCCTTGAATATGGTGTGCACATGAGTGGGTAAGTCTTGAGTATCCAAATTATGTATGAAATGTAGAAAAATGACGAGTGCATACCAAATTCTCGATAATTTTCCCAAATGAGTATTCTCTAATGGTTTTTGCATTCTAACGGCATAATGAAGTACCTAGTAGTCTTGTTAAATAATTTTAGTGTAAACCCTTGTTATAGAACATGCTTTGGGCTTCAAATTTGAATTTTTTGACATTGAAAAATTGGTTTGAAATTGGTCTCAGATACTGCAATTGCGATCACCGGGACTGCAATTGCGGCTCTATGGCTTGGGATTGCGTTAACCGAGGCTGATTTCCTACCTCAGCCAAACATTCTGCACTTTAAATTTTTATCTAAACACCAATAGGTACCCACCCCATGAGCTTTATTAGACAACAGAGCATACTTTGAGCATTTAAAGAATGATGATTGAGGTTGCTATGTTGTCCTTTATTTTTCAGGATTATATCATGGAGGACTACGGCCAAGTCCTATTCATGGCACTTGAGTTCTACACACTCTACTATGGTCATATTCCAAGGACAAAGCTGCTTCCAGAGAGAGAAATTTGCTTGGAAAAAGTATCGAAAAAGCTTCTGGCATTTCATGACAGACTTGTGGCCACAGGGTGACAATGTTTTGCCCTGAATCCTTGCAAGGCTAATGATCAATAAGTCTATGAGTTTAACGCTAACCTTAGCATAGGATATTTTTTGGATCCATCCAACACAATTATTAATATTATAGGAAACAAAGTTGACTTTGGGGCAGAGCAAATCAATGATATCTAAGGGCTCCCAAATGCAAATATGGGTGAGTTTAAAGAAAATGGTTGTGATTCGAGAAGTTGGTTGGTAGAAAGACTTTTCCCCAGTAAGAAAGTCTCTTAGGCGGCAAATAAAAGAAACATCTCCATGAATGACTTCACTGTTGAGCCTCTAATTTGGTTAAACATCATATTTATCTGAGTCTTTTATTGCACCCATATGGCAGCAGTCCCAAATTTATGAGCTTGGATGGTTTTTTGCATTCTAGATGATATTTTTTTGAATGTTGGCCAACTCATGATTTCCGACATAAAATTCTTCAAAAACTATGGTGGAACGCATTTCTCCTTTCCCCCTTTAATACTGAGCTTTGTAGGATAGCCGAGGTTGAGGATTAACTTGGAGACACTTAGGTGTACCATAACACCCCCATCTATCCTCAAAAAAATCAATTTGAGGGTGCACTAGGTAAAAGTAAGAAGAGGAAGATTGACTTGGGAAAGTCGACATGTGAAGAGCCTGAGTCTTATAGGACATCCACCACCGGGCCTCTTGAGAATATTAGGGTTGATATTGCTGCCATCATGGAGCTTGTGTAAGGTTTTCCCTAGGGGCCAGGAGATCCCTTCACCACTCACCACTTATATGTGTCTCGATATAATTATGAGAAATATAGGGAGGACTTAAAGAATTATGGAGCTATCATTGCTATGCTTGAGAGAGCCTACTAATCCTTAGCATCTCCAGGCCTCACATGTGAAGATGGTAAAAAGAGAGAAGAAGAGAGATATGTTCTTTAGCAAGATATGAAAGGGGTAAAAGGCCTTTGGAAGGTCTTAAAACCACGTGATAGATTGCCTTCTTCTTGAGTTGAAACTATAAAGTGACGATAATGCCCCAACCAAATCATCTGGTCCTGGGGATGCTGATGATAATACAGAGACCGAGAGAGATATCAGCTCTTGATGCATTTTCAGGCAGCACCCTTATCTCTCTTTTTTGCTTAATTATTAATACAGTGAATACACTGCTTCTTTTTTAGTTGGGGGTGCCTGTCTCTATGTTCATTTGATTTGAGCCTATGTTATTGACATTTCTGGATGCCTTTCTATTCTTTTGGATGATTTTTTTATTTGGGTTGTTATATTCAGAAACTCTGATGGTGCCCAACATTTGCATGGATTATTTATTTTGTTCTTAGATTTCTAATTTTATCTTTATTTTACTTATGTCAATACCGGACAAGCTTTACCTTATGATTAATTGAGTGATGATATTCTTAAGGGAAAAATGTCGTTATTGGGTTTTGAACCATGGCTACCGGGAAATTCTGAGTACCCATGGCATTGAGGTCATAAATGTAAGTGAAATCTGAGTAACTATGGCATTTTGAATTTGGGATCGCACTTATACCTATGGTGAAGTCTGAGTAACCATATTGTTTGCCCGTATGAACATTAAAATGTTAGACGAAGGCTTGGGCTGGTGCCATATTTAGCAAATTGTGCGTGGTGCAAATACAAAGCAAACACCCCCTCCATCCAAAATTTTTTGAAAATCAAGGGTATGGACGTGAGCGACCTTGTAATAATTCATTTTCACTTGTTGTGATTCCAAAAATTTTGGCTTGTAAAAATTGGTAGATACTCCATTTTTGTCTCTAGCGGATGGGCAATTGAGCCTCCTTGGCGAATTTGCATGCCATGTGTGGTGAGCTTATCAGTCCAAATCTCTTGTGAACTTGTACCATCTAAAACTTTCTCCGTTCGTCTATCAAGGCTAATTTTAATTATATTTGGTTGGTGAGATGATCCTAGTCCATCTTTGTGACATTGGAAGTCCATTTTATCCTAAAAAGCCTACCCTTACATAGATGTTATCCCTAGACACCCACTTTGTGCCTTTGGAACTTTATTTGGCAAATACATTGCAAGTCGTGAGCCTTTCAATTCTTATTCCTCTTCTGAACCCTATCCTTATTGAACTAAAAAATGCAAATTAAGGCTAAATGCCTAAGTTGTGGTGGTAAAGATTGGAAGAGGTAACTTGGGCCCACGAAGTTGTAAGTGAGCGCCTAAGAGCTTAAGCATTGAAAACAAATGTAAGGAAATGAAAGGACCTAATATAGAAAATAAATGCATGAAATATGTAAGAGAAAGAAATGAAAAGAAAATGGGTGAACGAAGGAAATAAAAGTAGGCACATTTGTCAGGAAATAAAGTGGCCTATGGTCAAAAGTTGGATGTAATAGTGTGATGTAGATGTTCAAGGGTGGTATAGCCATGTTGTTCTTAAATAATATCCTGCCCTACCCCAAACCTATGTTACAAGCTCAAAAATCCCTTCATGATTTCCAACCAAGTATATTTATTATTGTGGTGACTGAAAATAGGGGTAAGCCTATGATATGGTACTTGTTATCATCGAGACTTCTTGAGAGAGAAAGGGAGAGAGAGTGTTCTTCACTTAAATTCCTTGTTGCATATTTGATAACTTAGTGTATGGAATTTTTCTTCTTGTGTGGAGTCATGTAAACAAATTAAGGTGGGTGATTTTTTCATCTCCTTAAAAATAAGGTAAAAGGAGTATAATGTAGTTGAGGTCAAAAGTGAGTCATTTCTAGAGTATTAGTGATTGTTGTATGAATGCTTTTTGTAGTCTTTTTCATCCTTGAAAATTGCATTTTATGTTAAGGGGTGTCGTTAAAATAGTTTTGCCTATGTGTGAAGAGCTATTTCTGGTAGTTATCAAGTTGAAGTCAGTGTGAGCATCGAGTAATAAAATTTGGGCATACATGTGCATTGTCTCATGGTAAGAAGTAGTGTTGTTTGAGGACAAGAAAAGTTTTAAGTTGAGGGTGTTGATGAGTGGTGAATTTACCACTCAATTGCACTCAATAATCTTGCAACTACTATGATTTGAATATATAAGTGAGAGAAATTGGTGATTAAATGCACTAATTTCCATATTTTGCAAGCATACAAGTTAGGAGAATGAAAGATGTGGATTTGAGATGAAATGGATGAAAAAAGGAAATGAAGTACAACTGGAGGACATGGAGTAGGGGCAAGCCTCAGTTACCGTGATTATGATCTGTGGGCTGTGATCATGGTCAGTCAACTAGGTTAAAAGATTGAGATCGCGATGTCCTTACCGTGGTTGCAGTAACCGTGATCGCAGACAACCTTGTGCGATAACGGCTAAGTGTGAATTTTATCCATGGACAGTTTTGTCATTTCACCCAGTAATAGGTTTTCAGAGACCATCGTAGCCTAGCTCATGTTTACTTATAGGGATTTAAATCTAATAAAGTGGAGGTAGGTAAATTATTAATTAACTATAATATTACTTTTTAGTATCATCTGGGTATGGTCCATATGGTGGCAGACACAATGAGCCAAAAAGCTTAGAGTTTTAAACTCTAGAATCTTTGAGCATGCAGTTTGAGGTCTTAGACAGGGGTGGAATATTGACTAGTGTTGAGATCAATTGAAATTTGTAGAGAAGATTAAAGCCAAGCAATTTAAATACAAGAGGTTAAATACACTCCAAAATAAAGTTGTATAGGGGGAGATGGTGGATGCCACCCTTGATGCGAGTAGGGTGTTATGGTTTAACGGAAGGATATGTGTTTCTCGAGTGGGTGATTTGATTCGTGATGTACTCTTAGAGTCCCATGGTTCACGTTATTCTATTCATCTAAGTAAGACTAAGAGGGCTTCTTCAGAGGATGCCTATACCTGTGTGGAAATGGGAGCACTGATATGCTATAGAAATATAACACTTTCGATGACTGAAACTTTGAAACTATGCAAGTTTTTAAGGTTGTTTTGTTAGATATGATGCGTTTTGAGTATGTTTTACAGGAAATCATGTTTTGGATGCTAAGTTCGTGAAAAATATGAAAAAACTATTTTTGGATGCTTATTCGAGCAATTATGGATGTTCAGGACACTTTTCGATTTGTTTGTGATCAAAACATGTGAGAGAATTGAAGAAGAGCAGAAAAGATGACTCTCGGCACTTGCTAAGTCAACATACGGACTGCAAGTGGTACATGTGGATCGTATATGGGCAAAGAAAGTGCTAGAAGTCCAAAGTTTTGAGAGCTAACTTGCAGGAAATTTTGCTCTGGCACTTATGGTCGGCACTTGCGCCTTCCTTGTTAGCCGTTAGTGCTACCAATACCCAAGGATAGGGTGCAAGTAGAGACCATAAGTGGACACCGACCCTTTTTTCTCCTATTTCATTCAAGCTTTGATTTTAGCATTTCCTCATGTACTATAAATGCCCTTTATGTGTTTTTTAGTAAAAGTTACACACTCTTGATTGTCACAAATATATTTTGATTCTAAGATTCGATTTTAGTCTTGAAATTCTCTTGTATTGACTTTGGTTGAATAATTTATTTACACTTTTGTGTTTTTGATTCTTATTGTTGTGATTTCATCTTATGCTTTCAATCATGAATGTTGTTGATTAATTCACAAGCATGAGCGGCTAAAACCCCATAGCTAGGGTTGTGGAACCCTGGCTAATTAATGACGTAAGGGAAGCACTATTGTTGTTCTGAACCGATAGTTATGCATGTATTGTATTATCTTCACTTTAATAGTTATTCAAGTGGTTGGAGATATTAGGATCCCACATAGATTATTGCTACTTACTCCAAAAGAGGAGTAGTGACTAGGAAAAAATAATGACAATAGTAATTTGGAGTTTAACTATCGATCCATGCTACTAAGTACTATCTAAGTAAGATGGTTAGATTTCATCTAATAACTAGAGACTCAAAAGGTAATAGTTTACTGGGATCAAGATAAGGGTTAGTAATGCGACATCCTAAGACTCAAAAAGTAAAAGGTGAAATCCTTCTGCTTGTCCAAAATACTGTAGAAGGTACATAACTTATTGATTGTGCAGGCAAGGTGTTGGGTTGGTCCAATAAAGTATGATAAGGCTACAGATTTGAGAAGCCAGGGGGAACACAATCCTATTGTTCACTTATGACTGATTACAATCGAAGTTGATAGTTGTTACTATTAGGACATTGATACTCAAATCCCCCATTTACTTTTCCAGTTCGGCCGGTTGATTACAAAAACTGAGAGCCAGGATTCCATATGTTCCCTTGGGATAGACCCCAAGCTTTGTTGGGTTACTATATTTGGTAGTGACTATATCATTTTATGAGTGGAGGTTTAGCTTGGATATCACTAAATTTTGGCACCGTTGCCAGGGACTACGGTGTTGATTTGTGATTTCAAGTTGTTGCAGTTTTCAGATTTTCTTTTTGTGTTTGTTCTTAGTTGGATATATGCCAGTGTATGGCTAGAACTCAGAGTAGAGCCAATACCTTACTCCCACTGAATCCAAATATAGCAATGATCCTACTACCTAGTTGGATGACAGAATAAAAAAGAGATGATTAGTCTCCCCCTCCTCCTAAAGGAGTTTAGGACATTATTAATTGAAAGAATTATGAGCTTTTAGCTCAAGCTAAAAATGAGAGAAGGTCAGTAGAATAAGATCAATGTATAGCTAGGGATTTAGAGTAAGCTGAGAAGAGACAAGAAACAGGCCATGGAGCAGCATTCAGTGAAAATCAAAATAGAATTAGAGGAGGCCAACCTCAAGTGATCCTAGCATATCAGTATGTTCAGCCATATGAAGATGATGAAAGTGATATGGGATATGTTGAGCCAGCAGATACTAAAGTCATCATTCCTCTTATTTTTCCCCTGATGTCAAGTTCAATAACTCTAGTACTATGATTCAACTCTTATACATGATGGGTGCGTTTGCGAGGTTGCGTACAGACGATGTAAACATACACCTAGAAAATTTTATTGGGATCTACACTTCATATACCATACTTGGAGTAGATCAGGAGGGACTTATACTAAGGTTATTCCCATCTCTCTTGTTGGAGAACCATCTTTATAGCTAGGGGAACTTCCAAGAGGATCTATCACTACATAGAATAAGCTACACAGACAATTCTTGAATAAGTTCTTTCCTCCATCGAGGGTATTCATCTCAAGAATGAGATTTATAATTCCAGGTAGCTGCAGTCAGAATCTATGTATGAGGCATAATTTAGGTTCATGAAGAAGCTTAGAATGGTGCCCAACCACCAGAGGAGATATTCTACAGAGCCTTGACCATCAGTTCAAGAAAAATGGTATACACTATCTTTAAAGAGCCTTTATGAGATTACGATGGGAGATATCTTCAATTATTATGGATCAGATCTCATTTACTAACCAAGGGTGGAAAACTCAGGAGGTTGAGAGAGGTTCTGACATTTATGTCATTGGAGCTTCCAGCGAGCGAAGAGTAACTAAGGATGATATAGGTCAGGAGATTTCATTATTAAGGAATGATATTGGTGAATTGGCCAAACAATTTGCAATAGTAAATTTTTCAAGGATTAATGCAGTAAGGGCATAGGGTGCATCTTCTAGAGTACATGAGTCTGAGTTAGAGGAGAAGGCAAAGTATGTAGATCATTAGTTGGCTCGTTTGTGAGCCCAAGTGCAAGGGAATCAAGCTCAAAACTATCATGATGATGAAGACAAATACATTTGACCTGGCAGACAAGACATAGAATTAAGAATAGAAAATATATCGACTGAGCAGATAAAAGGTCAAGAGAACCGAGAAACTTGCCTCAAAGAACTCAAGGCTAATATTTCATGATTGACCTAGAAGGTTAAGTCATATTCAACTACTATCAAGTAGTTGGAGCAGTAGCATGGGCAAATCTCTGCCATATTGGCCCAACTACAGACATGTACTCTTTCTAGTAACTGTGCAGAACCCTCTGACACTTGTGCATTGTCTAGCTATTAACACTAGGGATGATTCCCCACCTAATGAGTATATTTTGCCTACTGCTAATGAGAAAAAGAAGAATTATATTATTGAGGATGAGCCACTTAAAGCTAAATATGAGAAGCTGACTTGTAGTGATGATAACTTTGAGAATGATAATGGTGAAAATTAGGCTGTAGAAGAGCTACAAGATATAGTGCAATAATTTGGCAATTATTTTCATACACCATCAGTATAAAAGAGAGGGGACCTAGGAGCAATCACCATCACATGCTCTATTGGGCCTTATTATATTAATCAGGCTCTATGTGATTCGAGAGCAGGAATAAATGTAAAGCCATTGGTGATATATAAGGTGTTAGGGTTAGAAGAATGCAAGCCTACATTTTCAAGGCTATCAATGGTTGATTCATCTATAAAGAAGCCTATAGGTACTGTGTGCAACATAGAAGTGAGGGTGGCATCATTCACCTATCCAATAAATTTTATAATTTTAGACTATGAAATGGATTCCCAATCTTTGATTATCTTGGGTAGACCCTTCTGTCCACTGGTTGGGTGTTGATTGATATGGACCTAAAGAAGATCACATTCAAATGGAATAAAGAGCAAATAGTGTTGAATATATGCATAATAGTTCAGTAGCCTGATGATATGAGAGTGGTAATAGTGATAGATATTGAAAATGATGATGTGGTTGTAGTGGATGTTCCTATTAAAGAAAGATTAGTGGTAGAAAAATTAGCAGCAGTAATAATAAACTTTGAGAGTGATGGGATAGATGAATATAATGAGCTGGTTCATGCAGTACATGGCATAGGTTCTTACAAATATGCCGCTAAGAAGTTGGATTTTAATTTAATTATAGAACTATGCCTCTTACAAAACCATATATTGAGGATCCATCGGTATTGGAATTAAAAACCCTCCCTTCTTATCTACAGTATGCATTCTTGGGGGCCAACATAATCTTACTGGTGATCATTGCAATAGATTTGGCAGGAGCATAGGTGGAAGCTTTGACATCAATATTACAAAAAGTAAAGAGAGATATTAGGTTGAACATTGAAGACATTTTGGGGATTCCACCAAGTTTATGTACCCACTAAGTATAGCTTGAGATGGACAGTATTCCCAGTATTGAGCACTATAGATGGTTGAATCATCCTATGTAAGAGGAGGCAAAAAAAATATAATCAAGTGATTAGATATTGGGTTGGTTTTCCTCATTACAGATTGCAAATGGATATGATCGGTTCAATGTGTGCCAAAGAAAGGGGGAATCAAAGTGGTTCGAAATGAATATAATGAATTAGTACTAATGAGGCCAGTGACCGATTGGAGAGTATGCATGGATTATAGAAAGCTTAACAAGTGGACACAAAATGATCATTTTCCTATGTCGTTCATGAATTAGATAATGGACAAACTAGTAGGCAAAGGTTGGGATAAATTTCTTGACGTGTATTCGGGTTACAATCAAATCATGATTGCTACCAAAGACAAAGAAAAGACTATTTTCACTTGTCCCTTTGGGACTTTTGCGTTCAAAGGGATGTCGTTCAGATTATGTAATGCGGCTGCTACTTTTAAAAGATGTATGATGTCCATATTCTCTGATATGGTGGAAGACACTATAAAAGTATTCATGGATAACTTTTTAATAATTGGGGACTCATTTGATAACTGTTTGGCCCATCTAACAAGTGCATTGCAGAAATGTGAAGTGTGTAATTTGGTGCTAAACAGGGAAAAATAACACTTCATGGTGAAAGAAGGTATTGGCTAGTGTACAAGATCTCTAAACATGGTATTGAGGTACACAAAGTGAAGATTGAGGTATTGAGAAATTGTCACTGCCAGAGTCAGTTAGAGGCATATAGAGTTTTTTTTGGGTCATGTAGGCTTTTATAGGAGGTTCATCAAGGATTTCTCTAAAATTGCAAATCCTTTATGCAAGATTTTAGAGAAAGAGGTGAAATTTATGTTTGATGATGCTTGTCTCAAGGCTTTCAAATGCCTAAAGAAGCGGTTGATTTTGACACCTATTATTATGTCTCTTGACTTGTCTTCACTTTTTGAGGTAATGTATGATGCAAACGGAGTGGCCTTGGGAGCTATTCTAGTACAAATAAGATAAAAGATATTGCATCCCATCTACTATGCTAGTAAAGCTTCAAACCCCACACAGAAATATTATACAGTTACAGAATAAGAGCACCGTATGATGTTTTTTGCTTTTGAGAAATTTCAGTCTTATTTGATTAGAACGAAAGGCATAGTTCACACTGACTATGCAACCTTGAAATACCTGATGGTGAAGATGTTAAACTAAGATTGATATTTTGGGTTCTCTTAATGAAGGAGTTTGATTTTGAAGTAAAAGATCGAAAGGGGACAGAAAATCAAGTTGCAGATCACTTTTCCAGGCTTAAGGTTAAGACAATGCGGAGACAAGGGGATAATATTGAGATAAATTATACATTCCCAGATAAGTGGGTTTTAGTAGCATCTTAAGACCTAATACCCTAGTTTGATAATTTTGCCAACTTTTTAGCAAGTAATGTGGCCCCAAAAAATCTTTCCTTCCAGCAATGAGGAAGATTTATAAATGAGACGAGGATGTTCTTTTAGGATGAGTCATACTTGTTTAGCGTTTGTGCTGACAATGTGATTCAGAAGAGTATCCTAGAGGTAGAGATGATGAGCATTCTAGAAGCTTATCATTCATCACCAGTTGGAGCTCATCACAGTGGTACATGAACTGTCCACAAGATTCTGCACTGTAGGTTTTACTAGCCTTCAATTTATAAGGACGCTGATGATTTTGCTAAAGCCTATGACCAATGTAAGTGTCAAGGAAATATTTCATGGTGCAATGAACTCTCCATGACACCTATACTGGAGTTGGAGTTATTAAGATCCTATGGCGTAAGATATATTATGGTAGTGGTTGACTATGTGTCAAAATAGATGGAGAAAGTTATGCTTCCAGATAATAAAGGTAGAAGCATCTCCTTTTAAAGAAAAATATCTTTTCTCAATTTGGCAAT
This sequence comes from Capsicum annuum, assembly GCF_002878395.1. Classification (NCBI taxonomy): domain Eukaryota; kingdom Viridiplantae; phylum Streptophyta; class Magnoliopsida; order Solanales; family Solanaceae; genus Capsicum; species Capsicum annuum. The sequence continues at coordinate 110,727,387 of NC_061122.1, read as the reverse complement.
CCACGTACAATTATCAGCAATGGTGGGTCTCAATTCTGCAACTGCTTGTTCAAAGCTCTGCTTGATAGATATGGTTTAAGGCATAAGGTGGTGAAACCTTACCATCCTTAGACTAGTGGACAAGTAAAAGTCTCCAATAGATAGATAAAGTTCATATTGGCGAAGACTGTGAATGCCAATAGGACTGACTAGTCTAGAAATTTAGATAATGCATTATGGGCCTATCAAAAAGCTTATAAGACCCCCATAGATGCCTCTCTATATCATCTGGTATATGACAATGCATACCATTTACCGGGTGAGCTTGAGCATAAGGCATGATGGCATTGAAAAGGCTAAATTTTGAGTAACGTGATACAACAAATTTGAGGTTACGCAAAGTAAATAAGTTGGATGAATTCCAAATCCTTTCTTATGAGAGCTCAGCTATATACAAAGAAAGAATGAAGTTGTATCATGATAGGAAGATCGAGAAAGAGTATTTATACCCGGTGATTTTGTCTTATTTGTACAACTCAAGACTACGGTTGTTTCCTGGAAAGCTAAAATCTAGGTGGACTGGACCATTCACTGTGGGTAAGGTATTCCCATATGGTGCTACATAAGTAAAATATGATGGTGATATCCCATTCAAGGTAAATGGGCAGCGAGTGAAGCATTACATTGGAAACTTGGAGAAAGTTAGAGTCTATGCTGTATGCACCTTGGTGAAGTCTGAGTAGCCAAGGGAATTGAGTCATGCCGCGATAATAATTAGGCACTTCTTAGGAGGTAACCCAACGTACATGGATACCTAGTATGTCCCAGGTATGTTCTTACTTGCCTCTAATTTACTTTCTTTTAATGCATTGGGATAGTGTGTAGTTTTTAGTTGGGGGTGGGATGTACCATAGCCATTGTCGATTTTTATTGTCGTGCTTCTCTTTTCCTGTTGGTTGCGGTATGGTTGTAGAACTAGCATGTCTATGCTATTTTTGTCGTATTATATTTTCTTTCTATTGTGATATGGTTTGTATAATTAGGAGATTTTTAAGTATTTAGGGCAGTTAACATATTTTTATTGATTTTTGAGAAAAATGATACCTCTCCAAAATTTGTGTTTTAGAATTATATGAACTTTGTGGATCTTTTTATGGCATTAGGAGTAGAGACATGATAATCACTTGCTAACAATTTCATGAATCGAATAGGTAGTAGCTTGTAATATTGACTCTGTTCCATGTGTGTGTGACATGCTACTTAGTTTTCTTTGTGTGTTGAATTCAAAACTTGTCTGGTTAGTCTTGCTTAGGTTGAAGGATAGTAGGTTAGGAAAGTATCATAGGACCTTTTTTAGTTTAGCCCACTTTTAGCCTAAATGACCTTCTATGTGTGAATTATTTCCCTTGATCCCTGTTTTGAGTGTTATAGCCTATTTTTCTTATTTCAATTATCACCTTCTTATTTGTGTTGTAGTAACCTATTTTGGCTCGTTACTTCTTGGATACTGTGCACCTCAACTCAGGCAAAATGCCTAAGTTGAGGGTGGTTGTCATAGGACTGTGTAGTGTAAAGTAGGTTTTTAAAAGGTTAAAATAAGAGAAAAAGTTAGTAGGGCTGGGTGTGGTAGCAAAAGAAAAGAAAAAGAAGAAAAAAAAGGCAAAAAAATTAGAAAAAGTGAATAAAAGAATAAAAGACCACACTCAACCTAAATTAGCAATAAGGAATAAAAATGGAGAAATAAGGGTGGAATAAAAGGAAAATTAGCTAGTAAGTAAGACCCCAAAGCTAGTGTAGTCCAAGGATACTTAGTCACTTGATATGTCCATATGTACCACACTTACCTAAAGCCTACATTACAACACGACAAAAGTCCTATAGTGATCCTAACTTGATTGTCTGAAAACTAAGGTAAAGAAAATAAGGGCAAGCCTAGGTATCTAATACACATTGATTGGAACTTCTCTTTTAAGTGTGAGTATCTCTTGACTATCCCTACGTTGATATGCCTTATTTTATATGAGTAAGTGGGACATCTTTCTTGTGAGGGCACATAAGTCATATTGCTAGCTATTTGTACATTTTGGGTAGTGTAAATTATATATATGCGTGGTTGTCTATTTCTAATATAATTCCATACCTTGATCCCATTGTGTCACATTATTGTGCTTTATAGTCATACATAGTTGGTTTGAAAAATGAGATTAGAGGGGGTTTTCTTCTTTGAGCTTGAGGTGTTGATTCACTGACCTGAATAACTTAGATTGTCCTAGTTAAGTGTCATTTTTGTTTTGTTGTGTTTTGTTGCCTGAGGACATGAAAACTTTCTAAGTTGAGGATGTTGATGTGATGTTGAAATATATCACCTTCGACACTTAAAACAATAAAAATATACAAGTTTTTGAGGTTGTTTTATTAGATATGATGTGTTTTGGGTATATTTTGCAGGAAATCATATTTTAGATGCTAAGTTTGTTAAAAGATGAAAAAGGTTTTTTTGGATATATTATTGCAGCAATTATGGATATTCGGGACACTTTCCATCTTGTTTGTGATCAAAACATGTGCAGAAATTGAAGAAGAGCTAAAAAGATGACTCTCGACACTTAACAAAGTCAATATGACGACCGCAAGTGGTACAAGTGTACCGCCTATGGGGAAAGCAAGTGCCAGAAGTCCAAAATCCCAAGAGCTAACTTGTAGTAAATTTTAGTCTGGCACTTGCGGTCGCCACTTACACCCTGCCTGCTGGCCGCAAGTGCTACCTATGCCCAAGGATAGGGCACAAGTAGGGACCATAAGTAGCCATCGACTCTTTTTTCTCCTATTTAATTTTGGCTTTGATTTTAGGGTTTTCTCATGTACTATAAATACCCTTTATATGTTTTTTAGTAAAAATGACACACCCTTGATAATGACAGTATTGACTTTGGTTGATTAATAAAGTTAAGATTTTTAGTTTTTGCATCTTATTATTGTGAATTAATATTATGATTTCAATCATGAATGTTGTTGATTACTTCACAAACATGAGTGGCTAAAAACCCTGAGCTAGGGTTTGGAACCCTGACAGATTAACAAATTAGGGAAAGTTATATTGTTGTTCTGAATCGATACCTATTCATGCATTGTGTTATCTTCACTTTAATAGTTATTCTAATGGTTGCAAACGTTAGGATCCCACCTAGATTATCGCTACTTACTCCAAAAGAGGATTATTTACTAGGAAAAAATAATAACAAAAGTAATTTAGAGTTTGACTGTCGATCCATGCTACTAGGTACTATCTAGGTAAGATGGTTAGATTTTTTCTAATAACTAGGACTCAAAAGGTAGTAGTTAACTAGGATCAAGATAAGGGTTAGTAATGCGACATCCTGAGACTCAAAAGGTAAAGGGTGAAATCCTTCTGCTTGTCCAAAATACTATAGAAGGTACATAACTTATTGATTCTGCAAGCAAGGTGTTGGGTTGGTCTAACAAAGCATGATAAGGCTATAGGGTTAAGAATCCAGGGGGAAAACAATCCTAGTGTTCACTTATGACTGATTACAATCTAAGTTGACAGTTGTTATTAGCACGACATTGATACTCAAATCACCCATTTACTTTTCTAGTTCTGCCCATTGATTACAACAACTGAGATCCACAATTTCATGTATTCCCTCAGGATTAGACCCTAACCTATGTTGGGTTACTATATTTGGTAGTGACTATATCATCTTATGAATGGAGGTGTATCTTGGACGTCACCAAATTTGGCATTGTTTCCAAGGACTATGGTGTTAATTTATGATTTCAAGTTGTTGCAACTTTCAATTTTTCTTTTTATTTTTCTTCTTAGTTGGGTATATGCCGGTATATGACTAGAAATCAAAGAAGATCCAATCCATTACTCCCACTGAATCCAAATCCAGTGATGATCCTACCACCTAGTAGGATAACAGAGCTAAAAAAAGATAATTTGCCTTCTCCTCCTCCTGAAGGAGTTTAGGACATTATTGATCAAAAGAATGGTGAGCTTTTAGATCAAGCTAAAAATAAAAAGAGTTCAGTAGAAAAAGCTCAACATATATCTATGGAGTCAGAGTTAGCTGAGAAGAGTCTGGCAGCAGGCCATAAAGGGTACTAGGTACTATCTAAAACACAGAAAGTAGGCCATAAAGGGTACTAGGTACTAGAAATGATAATGACAATAGTTATTTGCACTTTAACTATCGATCCATACTACTAGGTACTATCTAAGTAAGATGGTTAGATTTTATCTAATAACTAGAGACTTAAAAGGTAATAGTTAATTGGGATCAATATAAGGGTTCGTAAAGCAACATCCTGAGTCTCAAAAGGTAAAGGGTGAAATCATTCTTCTCATCTAAAATACTGTAGAAAGTATGAAACTTATCAATTATATATTCAAGGTATCGGGTTGGTTCAATAAATCATAAATAAGACTATAGATTTGAGAAGCCAGGGGGGACACAATCCTAGTATTCACTTACAGCTGATTACAACAAAAGTTGATAGTTGTTACTAGCTTGACATTGTTACTCAAATTACCCCCATTTACTTTTCCAGTTCCGCCTATAGATTATTATAGCTGAGAGACAAGGTTCCACATATTCCCTTGGGATTCGACCCCAATATTTTTTGGGATACTATACTTGGAAGTGATCCTATCATCCTTATAGTGAAGGTGTAGCCCGGATATCATCAAGCATATTACAATGAGTTTTATAGTGGAACTTCCAAAGAATTTGGGAAGTATGATTCCATTTGGGTGATAATAGACTAGTTGATAGTAATTAGCTTACTTTTTGTTAGTTTGGGTATACAACAACTCTCTCTAGTTAGCTAAAGTCTATGTCAAGGAGATTATTAGACTTTATTGGGTTCCACTTGCCATTATTTTCTATATAGATTCAAAGTACACTTCTAAATTTGGGACAGCTTGCATTAGAAGTTGGAAACCAAGCTTACATTTAGCATGGCTTTTCACCTTAAAGACGATGGGTAGTCCGAGAGGATAATTCGGGCACTAGAGGACATGTTGAGGGATGGTGTGATTGATTATGGTGGTCATAAGTCCTAGTTTCTTTTATTTTGTGAGTATTCATACCACAAAAACTGTCACTCCATTACTGATATGGGTTTGAAGAAGTGTAGGTCTCATATTGGGTGGTTTGCGGCTAGATATGTTAAACTTTAGGCACTAACTTGGTAAAGGAGGCTCAAGAAAAAGTAATGTTTATTCAAACAAAGTTGTTGGATGCTTAAAGTAGGCAGAAAAAATATGTAGACTGTAAGGTAAGAAAAGTGGATTTTAAGGTTGGAGAGAAATTTTTGCTTAATGTGTCTCCCATGAATAGGGTCATAAGATTCAACAAGATGGGTAAGCTCATCTCTCGATATATTAGTCCCTTTGAGGTTCTTAAGGAGGTGCATTTAATTGTGTATAGATTAGCCCTACTAATGAAGTTATGAGGAGTCCATCCAGTATTTCATGTTTCTATGCTCAAAAGGTACCATGGTTATAGGGATTACATCATTAAGTGGGACTTAGTTCTCTTAGATAAATACTTGGTACATGATGAGAAACTAGTAGAGATTCTATATTTGGATGTGCAAAAATTGAGCATGAAGGAAATTCATTCGGTTTTGATCCAATGGAAGCATCATCCAGTTGAAGAAGTCACTAGAGAAATCGAGGAGGACATGCGGGACAAGTACCCTCAACTATCTGAGGATACATGTATTCTCTTCTCTCTTATTTTTGTTTATTATCTTACATTTAATCATTTGGGGATGAATAATGGATAAATTGACATATGTTGTAATGACCACTTTGGCCATTATTAACCCTTTGTTAAAAGTCTTACACTAAAATTCTTTCCAATTTTGCAGTTATAAATTCAAAGCTAGGCTAGTTTCGAGCAAATTTAGGGTGAGGTGTGTTCTAGTTAAATTTGGTAATGATTTGGGCAAGTTGGATTGTATTTGATTTGATTTCTAGTTAGCTATGATGATAAGGAACCTATAGGAATTTATGAAATTCAATTTGGGCCTGTCAAACTCTTGAAATTGATATTAGAATAAAACACAATATTTGAAGTATCCCTAGTTTAGGGCGTGTTGCAAAAAGTGAGATTTTAGGCAAAATTGGACATTTTGTCCCATTGATGCTACTATATCGATCGATATGTTACTATCGTGATCACCGCTATAATGAAGAAATTCCTGCAATAATGATAGTCGGGCTTGGTCGGCACCTGCTATAATGGCTGGTGTAGCTATAGTGGCGTACACTACTATAGCACTAAATGTCCCAATATAATTAAAGTTTTTTCAAAAATAAATTATTTTTCTGAAACTCATTTTGGGGGAAAAGAGGGGTAATTTTGAGCGATTCTCACCATATTTTCTTTATTTGGCTTTGTAAAGGTAAGAAATTCATCTCTATTAACTTGTATAGGGTAATTAAGCGTAGAATTGCAAATTTATAGAGTTTAGGAAGTATTTTATGGCTGATTTTGGTTGTTTTCTGGTACAAGCGAGAAGATTATATAAAAATTTAATGATTTTTTATCATCAATGGTTAATTTGACCTTGCACTTCGTTGATTCACTAATTAATCCATGGTGTTGATAATTTTAAGTTAATTATGGTAGAAAAGCCCTAGAACGGAAAGAAAATGATCATTACTTGAACTTAAGGGTTGTGTATGAGTTATAATATGGTAGGTCATTTCATTATATATGTGTCTATATGCATGTTCTATACCAAAAACTAGCAGAAAATGAATGAAAGAGCAAAGCTCTGGCTTAGAGGAGTTGTACGAGGTTGGTTTGAGGTAGGTGATGGTATTGTAGTTTAATCTCATTTGTGCTATATATGCATGCTAACTAATTTGTAGCTTGTTAGTTCATGTTGTTTGGTACAGTCAATGTAAAGAATTTTTATGTTGTTGTATAATTTTTTACCTACCACATTTCTAAATTTGGGATGTTTGGTATTTGGAATGTTTCCACGAGTTATTGGTTAAATAAGGTTGGCAGAAACTTGTGTCTAGGATTTAGTACATGGATAAAAATTGTTCCCTTCAGGTCATGCTAAGGGGTGTATGTATTACTCGTAGCATGTATGTACAAGGGTTAGGTCAGTTTGACAGTTCGATGAGTGAATCAGAATATATTTTTGTATAGTTGATAATGGTTTAACTTCTTAACTTGTTTGGACTGAACTTAAATTGGTTATAATATATTTATTGGTTGTTTGAAATCTGAACCTTTTATTTGGTGATTAATGGGTTAAGTGTATGATTATTGGAACATGGATTAACTTGTCGTACTATAATTTGGTTATGTGTTTATATTCTTATATTGAGTTGGCCAAATGATCCTACCAGTACAATATTATTTTCTTCTCTACTGATACTACACTTGCTTTTACTTTTGTGAGTTCATCGCATATTCCAGTGACTCCTACGAGACCTCACATATTATTTCAGTGATTGATTTCAGATTTTGGGGTAAGCGGCATATCTGGGCTACCCTGGGATCTCTCCTTATTGACATAGTTCTTTATTTCTTGACTTATGTTTTTATTTTTTCTTCTGGAGTTATATCCCCTTCTTTGAAAATCTTAGATGTTTTGGTACGGATGACTCAATTTCTAGAGATGGTTTTTGTTTAAGTACAATGTTCCACATTTAGTTGTACTTATGTTTTGGTTTTAGACTTGAATATCTTTATGGATGGATTTGTTCTGGTATTTCTTTTAAGTATAGATTTATAAGTTAGTATTTTGTGGTAGATGGTTCTCTCATCGGGTGAGTAGTGTGGGTGTCACTCACGATGAGTTTGGGTTGTGGAAATACTATTCCTCAAGTGATGTCCACCTTCACTTGCTTGTCTGGGCAAAAATTTATTCTTCTCAATTCCAAGGTTCTCTACTCTAAATACAATCATTTCTCCCCACCATGTTTCTAGAGAAAAATACATCATAGTAATTTGGAAGCCCTTGCCTTTAGGTTTGTATAAGTTATAGTAAGCGTTATTCTGCCTATTCTACGATACTTTATCAATAATGGAGGTACAAATTAATCACATATGGTTCATTCAAACTCAATGATGCACTAACAGGTGTAATCAGGGGTGTTATTATAGATTCCAATGGTAATTGGACTATTGACTTCTATAAAGTCATCTAATCCCTAAATCACACTATGAGTGAACTTCATTTATTGGTGCAAGGTCTTCAGCATGCTCTTCGTAAAAGATTGCTTCCACAAGAGCTATAAACCAATTCTACCGAAGTACTAGACTTTCTTCAGCAAAACCACCCTATTTATGAATCTATTATACATGTTTGTAGGTCACTAATAAAAAGGTTGGGAATCCAGTGGTACGACATAGCTTCGGCAAGCTAATCAGCTAGCTATCTTTTTCATTTTTAACATATGTTTAGGTAAGTTAGAGAGAGAAATACCCCAATCCATTTCTATGATTTTGACCCAAATGCCATGGAAAAAAAGGACCCCTTTCCTCCTACCCACCAGAGCCTCTTGATTTACTTGATAGCCATATGGCTATAGACACCCTAGCAAAAATTTTATTCTGAGACATAGTAAAGGAATCCCACATTTCAAGCTCTATATCATACCAAGAGCCACCAGGCATTGATAATGAGGATCCCTAATCTTATCAAGGGGACGACGTGTAGCTATCAGAAGCAGATAAAATAAGACTCTATAACCCTTGGAAATTATCAGTAATTGTAAAAATTATAGGAAGGACTTGACTTTTAATCATCAATTCCTCCGTACAAAGCTTACTGATCTATGGAAATTGCAAGAAAGCATCTCCCTAATCGATCTAGGGTTTGTCTTTCACATGGTTAAGTTCTCCAAAGCGGAAAGCCAACCAAAAGTATTATAGAAGGGGCCTTGGTTCATAGTGGGATCCTACCTCTCAGTACAAATATGGGAACCCAATTTTGTCCCAAGTGAGACAAAGATCCAAAATATGGCAATCTGGCTACGTTTCCCACATCTCCTCAATGAGTTCTATGATAGGATAATCCTTGAGAAAATTGGTACAAAATTGGGAAATTGATCCGAATTGACTCTAGAACCTCATCAAGATTGAGAGGAAGAAATGCATAGATCTATAAATAGGTTCCACTAGAAACTCGACTGCATATATCTATTAAGATAGGGAACCACAAGCAATCAATTATATTTGAAGGTGAGGGCTTCCTTTGTAAAGCCTGTGGCCTTCTGAGTCATACACATTGAAATGCACCCATGCAGTTATAGAACCCCTAAAGTCTTCTTCTTCGATCAACAAAGAACATTACTCAGTAGACCCGAAATGGCAAACGGTGGTCTCAAAATGGGGAAAAATAAAGTTAACCAATCCAGCTCCTCTAGACCATCAGATCTCAATGGCAAAGGAGTCAACCAAAGACTCAAGATTAAGCAATTCAACCCCCAATCAGGTATGTTTCTTGATTCACCACCTATGACATCTAACTCAGGGATTGTTCTAAACCAAATAAGGCCCCAAATACTCAGATGAAAAAAGAGCCAAAGTTAACTCAATACAATGAACATCACCCTAGTCTCAGAGCCTCTTCCTCTAACCCATCAACCAGTATCATGGCCGGAACTGAGATTCATAGCCAAATAGTCCCCTTCTATATCCAAATAGAGGAGAAGAGAATAACCATTCTCACCAAAAACCTCTCCTTTCTGGCCTATCTCATAACGGAGGGAATAAACCAAGGGTTGAGCTTCGTAGGAAAGTGCCTATGGATGACCAATCTAATGGACACCACCACCCAGTTATCCAATCAACTCCTCTCCCCAGAAATGCTATCATTAATGAGGAACATGAAGCCTTGTTTCTACCATTCTTTTCTATAAGGATTCTAGAGTGTTTATAAAAGGTTCCAACCTTTGTAATGACCCTGCAGAGGAATGTCACAAAACCATACTCAACCACCCAAATCAATCTGAACAACAATCCAAAGATGAGAGGGAGAATGACAATCCTAGATCCCTAAAAAAGATCAACAAAGAAATGAAAAGGATTTTTTCCTCTCTCAAAATCCCAAGAACAGATGTAACAACATTAGAAAAAATACCAACTTCAAGGTTCAAGGATATAGTAAGAAAAATAAAGATAATTCATCTACATCAACACCTATCTCAACTCAATCTAGAGATATTTCTTCCCTCCTCTCTTAGTCAACCATGTTTTAGGATCGGGTTGACTTCCCTATCCAGGAATGGAAAGAGGAAAACCGTAGCCCCAAACTTATAGGATAAAGGAAAAGACATAATGGGAAACTGCCCCTCCAAATAATCCATTTAATGATGAATTACATTTTATGGAATGTTATAGGGGCCAACAATGTTGAATTCAAGAGGCATTTCAGGTCAATGGTGGATATCCATAAACTAATCATCTTAGGCCTCTTGGAAACCTAGATGGCTAACCATAAAGGCATCTCTAAAACTTTAAACTTCTCCAATAAGATAAAAGTTCCTGTTGTTTGCAAATTTTGGTGTCTAGTTCTCATATGAAAGGATGACAATATGAATATCACTAATATCTCTATTACTCCTCAAGCTATCCACACTGCTCTCCAGGTAAAGTGTCCACTTTTAGACTAGTTCATTAGCATTATTTATGCTATCAATGTGCTTGAGAATAGAAAACTACTTTTGAATCAAACTTCTACTTTTGATAACTCTATTAGCCACTATAACAAAAATTCTTGGATCATAGAGGATGACTTTAATGAGATTCTTAGAAGTTCTAAATAGTTTGGTGGTAATGCAATTAATAATACTAGGGCCAACCTCTTCTGGGACTATATTAATAATAGTGGCCTTATTGATCTAGGTTTCAAAGGTAGTAAGTTTACCTGGACAAACAAAAGATATAGGAATAGGAAATCTTTGATTTTGGAAAGACTAGATAGATGTCTAGCCAACTAAGCTTGGATAAACAGTTTTTTCGAAGCTTCTATCTTTCACCTTCCTAGAACTCATTTAGGCCACTCACATCTTCTTCTACAGCTCAACAATGACCCTCTCTCTTTCTAGACCCTTTAGGCTATAAACTATTGGTGCCATCATCCCACCTTCCCCTTTATGGTTAGGAAATCCCTCAAGGAAAACTAGAATCTCACTAAAGTCATCTCCCATTTTGAAACTCACATTAAAATATGGAATAAGAATACCCTTGGGAATATTTTTCAAAGAAAAAAGAAGTTGTTAGCTAAGCTGGTAGGAATTAAAAAATCTCCTAACTATCCTTACAACACCTTCCTCTAATCCCTGGAATACTCTCTCACTGAAAGTTTCAATGAGATTCTAAGAATAGGGCGGGAATTTTGGAAACTCAAATCCAGATTAAACTAGCTTTCTAAAGGGGAATATTAATACCAAATTCTTTCATGCTTCCACCATCAACATGAAAAGAAGGAATAAAATAAAATTCCTCAAATATGACTTTGGGAATTGGTATATAGTCAAAAGTATATCCATGACACTATTCTATCCTTCTATTAAACTCTTTATACCACTGATCACACTTATTCTTCCACTAAGACTCAGGTTAATCCTTTGTCCCAGGGCTCCATTCTAACTAAAGACTTCCCTCTCATGACTACCATCCTTTCTGATAAGGAGGTAAAGAGAGCAGTATTTTCCTTTAAGCCTCACAAGGCTCCAGGACCAGATTGAATTCACTTTTTTTGGTTCCATAAATACTGGAACATTGTGGTCCACTCTATCATTATGTTTTACAAGGACACATTCTCTACCCTGACCGTGGAAGATAAAGTTAATCAAACCTACCTTTGTCTAATTTTCAAATGTAGGAATATTGTTACTTTTAAGAACTTTAGACCCATTGGTCTCTGTAATACCCAGTACAAATTCGTCACTAAGATCATTGCTAATAGAATTAAACCCCATCTCTAAAGGATTATAGGCCAGACTCAAGCTAGTTTTCTTTCAAAAAGATGGGCTTTTGATAATTCTATCATTGTTAAGGAATTTATCTCTCATTTCTCCAAAATAAAAGATAAAGAATTCAATATGATTCTTAAGATTGATTTGGAGAAAGCTTTTGACAGAATTGAATGTTTTTTCACTAAGCAAGCCCTAGTGTTCTTCAACTTTCCCCTACTCTCACAAAACTCATAATATCTTGTATTTCTACCTGTTCTAGCACTGCATTGATTAATGGAAAGAAGACTCCTTTATTCAAAGATACTAGAGGTATTAGACAGAGGGATCCCATGTCTCCATAGATCTTCATTCTATGCATGGAGCTTCTATCAAAAAGTATTAACCATGAGGTGGACATCCTTAACTGTACCCTAATCTCTATTAGCAGAGGTGGAACAAAGATCTCTCATCTATTATTTTCTAATGACCTTACATTATTTTCTAGAGCCAACAGTAAGAATTGCCAAACCATTATCAACATCCTAAACAACTTCAGTCAATATTCTAGAAAAAAATCAATACCCGAAAGTCTAAAGTTATTTCCTCAAATAATTATGCTGAAGCTGATAAAGGTGTGCTAGTAGGGAACCTTTGTATCAAATCCAATAACAACTTTGGGAAGTATTTAGGTTTTCCAATCTTCCATAAGAAGCAGTTAAAGAGATTTCCATTTCATTCTGGATGATCTTAATTCAAAGATTATAGGTTGGAAAATAAACTGCCTTAATATGGCTGGTGGAACCACCCTTTCTAAATACACCCTTAGTAATATTCCCAACCATGTCATGCGGTACATATCTCTTCTTGCCTAGATCCTTAAGCTTATAGATACGTCCCCGAGGAATTTTTTTGGGGTTCTATCTTGGGCAAGAAAAAGATGCATTTGGTTGGTTGGAAAACCATTACCAAACCTAAGAATGAGAGTGGATTGGGGGTCCACAAAGCTAGCCATAAGAATGATGCCATGCTTTACAGCCTGGCTTGGAAATTCTATCAAAACAATGAAGCACTCTGGGCCCCAACTCTTAAAGTAAAATATAGTCCTAATGGTATGATATGTAAGCCTAATGCTTCCAGGACATGGAAAAGCCCCCACAAAGGTTGGTCCATTTGTAATGAAGCTTCTTATTGGAGCATTCACGATGGTAAGGAAATAAACTTCTGGAACTTCAAATAGGTTCCCAATAAGCCTACTCTTAGATAGATAGTACAGGGTCCTCTTAGAAATTAGGAACCTGAGACCAAAGTATCAGATGTCTGGGTGAATGGTCAATAGAACCTGGATATCAGTTCTCTTACCCTACCTGAGTGTCTTATCAATGATATGAAACAAACCATTTACCTAAATGTCATAAGTCACAAAAATCACAAGACTTGGAGCCTTACAGGCTTTGGACTTTTCTCCAGCTCCAGTATTTACAAATTCCTCTCATACAGGGCCAACGTAGAGGGAAGGGTGCTAATACTAATTTTACAAGAATTTGGAAACTCAAGATACCTTATAAGCTCCAATTCTTTCTTTGGCTACTGTCTCATGACAAACTATCTACTAATGCACTACTCCACTATAGAGGAATACCTATAGGCCCAAACTGTTGCATTTGCATGGACCAAATAGAAAACATCCACCATATCTTCTACACCTGCTCCATGATGCAGAACTTTTGGGAGGATATGGTCAATATCTCAAATCCCACCATCTTTACCCTTATAATTGGAAAAGAATGTGAAGTACAATTGTGAACACTGACTATGACAATGTTGTGTCATGGGAGACCCTTTTCCCATTCTGTTTGTGGACCATTTGGGAGGCTAGGAATTCCAATGTTTTCAACCATAAAACTAACATGCCTTCATTTCAAAATGCATATTCATAAGCAGTTGAGTATGTTCTTCTGTGTAATGAGCAAAAGAAGCCTATTCAAAAATCCACCATTACTGTTAAGTGGAATTCTCCATGCGGGGGGGTGGGGGTCTTATAAACTTAACACGGATGAAGCCTGTAAAGGAAACTAGGTAGAGAGGGTATTGGAGGGGTAATTAGAAATGAAAATGGGTACTGGGTCTTGGGAATCTGTAATACCTATAGTATGGCCTCCAATAATCAAATGGAATTACTTGCTTTTAATGGGGGCTTAAAGCTTATTTAGACTAATATTTTATTACCTGCAGAAGTCAATGTCGACTCTAAAAAGGTAATTAATATGATTAAAGATGGGAACCTTCACTATAATGAAATTCTTGATGAATGTAGGTCAAGGTTAGAAAGGCTGAGAGCTCCAGTGCTACATTGCGTTAGCAAGCAAAATCAGGTATCAGATGCAATGGCAAAGGAGGAAGCTGCAACATCAATTTTTGAGAGCATTAACACTTATGTAGTTCCTCCAGTGTTTGTTCAAAAATTAATCTGTTTAGACATGGTAGGAACTACCTATGAAAGAAAAATCAACCCTTGTAATGAGCCCCCAAATGTAAGGGGACTCAATGCTTGCAATTAATCCAGGCTAACTAGACTGCCTCCCAAACGCACTGCTATATATATATATATATATATATGCATATATATATACATACATATACATACATACATATACATACATATATATATATATATATATGTATATACATACATACATATATATATATATAATCTTTTTGCTAACCAAAAAGAACAACTAGCTTATTTTTTGATAGAGGAAGGCTCTACATCAAACCCATCCAATCCTACTACCATTTTGTTAGCAGCACCAGCTATATCCATGCCCTTTGCAAGTTGAGAAGGAAAGTGTTGCATATACTAAGGCGTCTAACTCTATCTACATGTACTAAACCAGCTATGTACGGTAATCTTAATATTTCTACTTGTAGTAATTAAGGTCAAAATAGTGATAATAATGGAGATTAGTACATAAGCTACTTGTTATAATATAATTACTTAATTATTAGATGTAACATATCTCTTTTACCAAAAAAAGAATATAGATGAATGTATTTTATAAACAATAATTTTTTATTGAGTAAAATCATAATTCTTTATAGAATAACTATTGGAATTTTCTTTGGAACTGAGATGACGGGTAAAGAGAAGGGGATAAATGGGATGTTTGAAGACTAAGGAGCGTAGGAAGGAAGAATGAAGGTTAAGGAAATAAATTAAGAGAAAAATGAAAAAGATAGTGGTAAATGTTATAATTACCTATAGAAATTAACTTCTCATGTAATAAAACGTTTTCACCGACTGTTAAATTCTTTTTTTTTTGCATTCAATGTTCAAGAATGTATTATTTTTTTTGGAATAACCTTTTTTCTAATGGATTTTCAAATATTTTTATACCCCAAATAATAACTAATACTACTTTAAAGAAGAGTTTGAGAAGAATCAAAAGTGTAATATTGACAAATTACCTTTTCATTAATTTTTTAACCCAAACACTTGGATAATTGTTACAAATTATTTTATAATATATTGTATTGTATTGTATCATTCTGTAATTGTTTTCATGAATAAAATAGTTTGGTAGATTGTATCATTTTCGATCATTACTAAGGTCACTCATCGATGATTTGTAGATAAAGGTAGGATAAATGATAAAATAAGATTATTAAATATTAAATATAAACAAAATTAGGAAAAAAAAGATATGCAATGATGCGACTACACCAAATCGCTCATTATATAAATTGAAATTTTCGCATTATATAATAATGGATTTAACAATACAATATAATAAAATTTATGTAACAATCAAAATAAATAAAATAACAAGATTTGAGTCATCGACATGCCCATAAAATTGTTCTAATATTTACTTGAACCCCTCAACTCACCTTTGCACAAATTAAACACCTAACTTATCCCACATTTGATCTAGTTAAGCTTTTATTGTACACATAACACATTACGTGATAATCACGCCTGATGGGCGTGTGAACATAAAAATAACATGGGACATAATCTGATGTGGAAAATACTATTCCCCTAAATTTAATATTAACGAAAACATCCCAATTTAAAACCCCAAATCTCCAAATTCTCCTAACTTCTTTCTCGTCTTTCTCTACGATTTCTCTCATCTTTCTACTATTTTCTCTATTTTTTCTATAAGGTTTAGAATTAACATTCGGTTAATGTTAAGATACTAGATATGTGTAAACAATATAATTTTTGTCATATGAAAACTTCAAGGACTCTATTAAATTCAGGACATAGATTTTTTGAATGTAAATTTTCAAAGATTTATAACTCTTCGAAAAATAAAATTTTAATTTTTCTCCATTTTTGTTGGTAATGTAACTATTTGGCCAGTAGCATTTATGTTGTTTGCAGGAAAATGGTGGATGTGGTTATTTTATATGAATTGATCTATCCATAGACACTGCTGATCATCAATCATCTAGGGTAGTATTTTTCTTAATGAATAGATTAAAAGATGGTAAAAATCTGTGTGATTGGCTAAAGGAGTGCTAAGAGGTTGAAGAAGAGATAGACACTTTAAAATTCAGATTGAAAGAAAATGAAGAGAAGTTGATTACATTGAATTAAAAACTCAAAGAATTTAAACATCACTGGGAAACAAAACTCAAATTTCAAAAAAATCTTTCTCGTTGCTCTTTGTGTATTGACTATATAATGATTTTTTAGTACTCCCTCCATTTAAAAAATAATGATCTACTTTTCTTTTTAGTCCGTTTCAAAAGGACTAGCCTTTTTCTTTTTTAGCAACAATCTATTTTTAACTTTTCATGTGACATTTTTATAACAACAAAATTAAAGGAAATTTTGATACATTTACATATCTTTAATTTAAGACCACAAGATTCAAAAGTCTTTTTTATTTTCTTTGAACTCTAAGCTAATTCAAAAAGGATCATTCTTGATAAAATAGGAGGAGTATGGTGTAAGCTATTATCCTTATATTAGCAAGAATTATAGCAGTTAGGGATGTTTAGCCCTCCTTATTTTGTATTATTTTGATATTTTAAATGTGAATTGATTGCCTTATTTTGTATCACAATGAGATGGTAAATTTCTTTATGTCCAGTTGTTGTGTCAACAACACTTTCTTTTAGCGTATTTACTTTCCTCATTTAAGGGTAACCAAAAATACCACATAAACATATTATATCAACTGCTCAAATTTAACCTAAAAATGCAGCATACCACGCACAAGTTGTTCAATATAAAAGCTACAATATATTATATTAACTATAAAAGCTACAACATATTATATTAACTGCTCAAATTTGAGCTCAAAAGTAGAGCACACCACAAATAAGTTGTTTAATGTAAAAACTGCATAAAACGCTCAACATTGAGCATAATAGTACTAGTATAGCATATCACAAAATTATAACTATTGCCTAATAGAAGTTTTTCAAAAACAAGCAACACAAGTTGTTCAAAATAAGAGCATAACCCTCATTAAAGTTTCAAATTACATAGAGCAAAAATATAACACACTTCCTAGATGAACTACTTCTTGGAGAATTCAACTGATGAAGAATATTTGACTACATCTACTTTATTTCTCTTGTTTTCTTTCATTTATTGATACTGTGAGGTGGTCACTACATCTTTTTCACTCTATATTAGGCCACAAGGTGTAAAACCAATATCTATATTGATTTGTGAAACACTCTTCAAATTTTTACCTCTATAAAAATCCTCTCACTTGATGTACAAAGCTGTAATATCACAAAAGAAAATGTAAGACAATAAACATTTCAAATTTAAATGAATAAAATTATATTTAAATCATGACTCAACATACATTATACATATGTAATTTCAATTTAGGATCAGAGTAAATACTAGAACCAGTTATAGGCCTTTTATATCTTCCAATAGTAGCAGTAGCTGAGGCATTGCTGTATGGTCTCTTGTTGGTTAATAAAGGTGAAAGTTGACTAGAAGAAGCATCTCTTGAATTAGGAAATAGAGTTCATCTTGTATTAGCTTTCATTCTCCCCAATCCTCTATAAGTACCAATTTTACCTCTACTAGCCCTTCTTTGACCTCCTTTATTAGTTCTATCTTGACCTCTGCAAGTTCTACCTTGACCTCCTATACCAATTAAATATTAACCTCTATCACCCCATCTTAACCTCTTATAAAAGTCTTACTTTGACTTCTACCAGCCCTACCTTGTACCCTTTTATGATGATATCTTGAAATAATTATTATGTCTCTACAAATAGATCCTGATTGGCTTGATTGTGTAGGTACATGTGTTTGACTTGCAGTTGACTATGAAGGACACCTCATTTTAGTATATATTGGAATTCAATAAATGTAAAATAATATTTAAACTATTTCTACATTATAAAATAAATGTAAATAAATATTTAAACTTACTCTTGTTTGACTTTCATTGTGAATATATCTTGGCATTTAGCGGTGTTACCACAAATAGAACTTAGTTGAGGTGGATTTATTTGCTAATCGTTTGAGGGTGTAAATGGATAAGTGCTATTCCTTTGCCAATTATTTGAGGATGTAAGCTAGGAAGTTCTTTTCATCCCATTATATTAGACAAATAAAATTATCAAAAGTATAATATGAATATCCTTTCTAAAAAATATTTATGGCTTACTACTTTTACATGCAGTCTTGTTATGACCAACATAGTTGCATCTTGAATAGGTCATTTCGGTGCCCTTTTTTGATATTTTACCGCACCTTTTTGGTCAATCCATACTCTTTCTTCTGTTCTTGTTAGGTCTGTCAATCATCTTTCTTAGTTTTGAAGGCTCTATAGATGGGTTTGTAGTTTCATGCCACATTCTCATTTTGGCTATTTTCCAAATGAAATGGCTATAAGACTTAAGAAAGGTTTATTAAGAAAGGTTTTGCAAAGGGTAGGCTACATTTACAAAGTTTCAAGATATTGACCATCACGTTCGTGATCCTACTCTTTTACATTCGCAATATGGACTGCTCCAACCCGGTCCAATTTTTTCTTCACGATCGTGGCTTGTTGTCCACATTCATAATGGTCCTTATCCCTTGCCTTCATGTTTGTGATCACTTGGTTGCATTTGAAATGGGTATTGTTCTTGGTCATCGCATTCTTAGCCGTTGGCCTCCAAATTTGTGAAGGCTAAATCCCTAGAAATATTTAATTCTCTTTTTCCTAATTTTTCATCATTTTTCATACCAATTTCCACTATTTTAGCAATAGGATATCAAGAAACTTGTGTCAAATCATCTATTTGGATTGAAGATCAATAAAGGGTGTTGAGGTTATCATTCTCTACCATGTTATTTATAATTTTTTTTCCCTAAGTTATTTGTAAACTCTAGATTTTCTCTTTTATTTTATCTTTTAAGCCTACCCTATTTAATTTCAAATAGTGAAGCCTTGCTTTTGAAGGCTCACAATCTTTACATTTTTTGTTATGAACCTTTCAAAAGTCTTGTGCATGTTATTTTATAGTCCTCTATTATCTCTTTCTTACCTAGTGTAGATATTGCATGAAACTTCTCTCTAAACGTGAATTTAAATCTTTCTTTTACACATCTACAAAACTGTTTCCTTCTTTGTTCTTCTTTGTAATTCACATGCCAATTACATTAAATATGTGTAGCACACATTTTTCTCTCAGCATTTGGAAATAATTTCATTAAAGTAGAAACAACACCCTATCAAAAGTTATAGTATAGTAGTAAAGCTGAAATTACATACATGAGAAATAATAAAGAAATTGTAGTACATTTTCTGGTTTGACATAATTGTCAACTTTTCATCAGTTTCTGGAGTTAGAATAGTAATTAAATACCTTATAAACCAACTTTAGTTGTGTTTTGTCTCTGTATCCATAACTTGCCAAACAATAGGATTATAATGATCCTCTACGTCATTTTCATGATTTTCATACATTTCCAACATTTTAAGCCTTTCCACAAAGGGTATAATTTATTTATGATTTATCAAAATTATTGGTTCCATTATCGGATAGTTTATTTAGATTTTAGGATCAATTCTCTATTTTGGAGATTTCGCTGTTAAGGAATTGATCTTAAACTAAAACTCCTACTAAATGACCTTAGATGAGAAATACGATAGTACCTTTTACTCTGAAATATTGATTTTAGGTTAGGAAAACCCTTGGTTCGAGCCCCAAGGCTTTCAAACTCATTTGGGGATATTGAGCAGAATTTGGTTAAAATAAAACTAGGTGTGGGACGTACGACTAATCAAAACAATACCGAATAAAAGTTTAATGGTTTTGTTGAGTCTATAATGTAAAATTTGGTATGGTAGCATAGTTTATTTATGGACACGATGTTTCAAACAAATCTTAAGCACCCTATCAGTGACCATTGGGACTTATCAAAATTATTGGTTTACTTGCTTCTGGTGCAGCGATCATTTACCCTTCACATTTGCGATGGGTTGGCTACATTTACAAATGTTTAAGATATTGACCATAGCATTTGTGGGCCTTCTACTTTGCATTTGCAATGTGGGTCAGCTTTGATCTAGTCAAATTCTTTCTTCATGATTGTGTCTTATTTCTCACATTTGTAATGGTCCTCATCTCTTACCTTAACGTTCGTGACCACTTTGCCACATTTAAAATTTGTATTGTTCTTGGTCATCGCATTTGCAGCCCTTAGCTTTCACATTTGAGAAGGCCAAATCCTTGGTAATATATAATACCCTCTTTTCTAATTTTTCATCATTTTCACACCCATTTTTGCCATTTTAGCCCTATTATATCAAGAAGCTTATAGGAAATCTTCTATTGGGGATGAGGATGAGTAAAAGGTGTTGAGGAGATCATTCTCCGCTAATTTCCTTGTAAGTTTTTCCCCTAAGTTATCCGTAAACTCTAGATTTTCTATTTTTCTTCCATAAACTATGGGGATGATTTAAGCCCAAATTGATACTCCATTTGTGCTTAAATTTTGAGCACACATTTTTTTTCTTTTGAGGGACCTCTTGACAGATTCAATTTTAGGATTCCATTAGTGGCCCTACAAACCAAATACTGGCCCGATCTCAGGCCTCTAGTTTTATATAGCAATTGGATATTATTTTTCTCTTATTAATGCATAGATTATTATTTTGATAGTGCGACATCATTTCAGGATTATGAAGAAAAGATGATCAATTCAGGGGTAATTTAAGAATACAGTTCAGCATTGAGGTAGGCTTTGATCTACTTTTCTCTATGAGATTATGTATATTATAGATTACTCGCTAGTAAGGATTATAAGATGGGACAATAACCATCATATAATGACTTAGACTATTTATAATATTTGGAATAGAAATGTGACCCTAACCTTAGCTTAAAATACTTGATATGGCCTTAGAATCTTGCTATTCTTGTTTATGGACTTGTTTAGGCATAGATTTACACTACAAATCCTTTAACATAAGACTACCACTTGACTTAGTTATTTGGGTGGTTTTTTCTTGATTATAACCTTATATTAGCCCTATGCCCTTATTTACCTTAGGCTTTGAGTTATGGTGTTAATATTATATTCAATACTATATTATGGGATTGAGGTCGTGATTAGAATATCAGTTGAGCACGATGTTAGTACTCTACCCCTTGTGAGGATGTTGTTGGGGTTTACAAACCGTTATAGTTACATTATTTAGATATTGGTGATGGCATGCATAATTTTAGATGCATTCATACTTAGTGGTACTATTCCAACCAAACCCTTGATTTTACTACTATTTTCTAAAAATTTATTTTCTTACAATGAAAATCGTACCAGCTTATTTAATGAATTATGAGCTTTAAAACTCAATGTGATATTTTATAAACTAGAACGTGATTGATTCCTATCCATTTCTATTTCACTATTTTACCACCACTATTTACTTTGCTCAAGAGAGATTTCAACCCTTTCTACGCTACTATGTTGATTTAGTCTCAAACTTGACCTCAGGTAATGAATTTATAGATTTACAAACTTTTAGTCATGGTTTGAGTCTACCCACCTATTATACCTATATATATATATATATATATATATATATATTTATATATATATATATATATATTTATGTATCGTACTGGATTAAGTGTATTGATTATGCTGGTTATTGGAAGTCCTAGTTTGGGGCCAGGCAGTATATACAATATCTTCAGTCTCTATATTTCCCTATATTCGTGAGCCATAGCTCTAGAGAAGGATAGTCGACATAGGTCCTACCTTTGTAAGATATTGATCTAGAGGAGATGTATATCCTTAGTACATTATGGCACTTAGATTAGACATGGTATTAATTGTTTACACTGTATTTATTCATTCATATGCATTGCCTACCACCAATATAATTGTTTAGTGCTTACATGTATCAGCCTTATTGGGGGTTGTATAGGTATAAGTCATGATAGCTATTTATTGAGTGTTTGCTTGATCCTTTTGGGCTTATGGAGGCCCGATTAGGTATTGTTTATCCGGACTAGCCGATTACTTTATTGTTTATTATTATAGTTAGCTTGTAGCTGGATGATTATGGACTGGTACCTGAGATTGTAGGAAATTTTTTTTTATCTCTTCTCCCTATTATAATAAATTAAATTATTGATAGTTCTACTCATGTTTAGTCATCCCTTAATTAGTGGCTCCAATAATGCTAGTAATAGCTTTCCTACTAGGTTAGGATTCCTTGAGATATAGATTGGCTCTCTTAAGTTATTAAATTATTATTATATATATATATATAGGTACATATGATATTACCATATATCATTCTTCTTCCTTATAGATTCATATTGTATATGTATCCTTTGGCCTTGTATTACTACTATATATCCTTCTTTCACTCTTCATTTATATATTGGCAACTGAGATACAATATTGCATGTTAGTCCTTGGTTATTGTTACAATATGATAGGTATCTTTATGGCTCCATTAGAATTATTATGTTTAGTTTCTTGGATAGTTCCCTATAGTTTACATTCCAACTTTACATATTATTTATACTTGTATTATCTTTGGAGCATAGTTGACCAAGGCCTACTTAGTATCGTGCATTTGGTACTTATATTACACCTCTACAACCTATAGATTATAATATGAGTTCTTGTTTTGTATGTGTGCATCATGTGGAGAAACTATGAATTGGGGATTTAAGGTGAGCTGCTGACATTTAGAGTATTCCTACTCTCCCTTATATTGATTTGAATTATCTTTATTTTATACTTTAGAGATGGTTGGTGTATATACATTTATTATGTATTTTTCTTTGTACTCTAACTTGTATTAAAATCTCTTGTACTAACTTCACCAGGTCTTAAGATTATATTCTATATTAGTCTTTTATTTAATTTTTTCTATTTACTCTATTTCTATGGATAGTCTTTTAATAAATATTCTGGACTACCGGTTCGCTTACTTATTGGTAGATTACAGTAGGTGCATCATGACCTAAGAATTAAGTCATGAAAAATTGGTGTTAGAGTCAGGTTTACCGGTATGTTGATACAAAAGCTAAGTATGTACTAGAGTCTTATGGATTGGTGTTGAGATATGTGTATCATATCTTCAGAAAGCTAAAGGACATTCTTAGAAAATTCTATTCTTGACTCTTTTTCATGTGCTTTTATTTCTATGAATCTCTAGTACTTTCTTTGACTGTATTCTCTCTTACATGGATGATACACATTATTAATAGATATGAATGATATTTTTGCATGTATTTCCAGGGTTTTGGCTCAACATTAGGATAGGGAGATAGAGATGGATATCGAGGATCTTTAGTGTCAGCCAAAGAACTTGGGGCCAGTCTAGGCTTTAACAGAGTTTGTGATAGCCTCGGTTCTTTAAGATCTATGTTAGGGATTTTGAGTATTTTAGTGTATACCTCCCAGCTAGAATTGATGTTTAATATATCGAGTAGTTCTTAAACTAAAGTTGGGTTTGTTGGTGTTCAACAGGGCTCCTTATTGGTCTTAGAGTATGAGACATGATTTCTTGACTGAGCTAGACATACTTCTATATTATATCCTTCAGAGCATTAGTTGGTGTATGGATTTATCATAGGATTTACTTTTTCACTCTTCTTAGAATTGGAGCATTTGCTAGTAGTTGGGTTGTCTTTTTTTTAGGTTATTGATCTCACGAGAACCACAAAAAAAGCATTTATTTAGATGTACTGAGGTGGTGGTAAAAGGGCATATCATTAGTACAATGATATTGGAACTCCACTTGAGAGTAAGAATCCTCCCAGTAGAGGATAAATCACTTATAGATTTCTCATCAGACATAATAGAGTATTTGATATAGATCTTCAAGCCATAAAGGGCATTCTAGATCAGTAGGTGCAGTGCATCTGAGAGTTCTAGGGGCATGTTTTGACTGTGAAGAGGTTGGTCATTATTCTAGAGAGTGCCCCAAGTGTGAGTTAGTTGTTTAACAAGGTCAGCAAAAGTTCCTCGCCATTTTAGAGCTCCAAAGGTATGTTATGATTTACGGAGAGGATAGTTATTTCATTAGATAGTGTCACAGGCATCAGTTGGTCAGCCAGTTAGGAATAACTTATGTTTGTAGCTAGGTTAGAGATTTAGGTATTTGTTACGACCACATAGAGACCAGTCACTAATCTAGAGAGTGTCCCCAACATGGGATTATTAGTTAGTTAGCACTGATAAATTATTCTTATAAAGTTATGACACCTTCAGTTAGAGGTGGTGCACTCAGTGCCTCACTTGATGACTCAGATACTTATACATAGTTTGGACATACTCGATTCGTACTTCTTTGAGAACATCAGGACTATAACTTTGGACTCTATTATTATGGTGAGATTTAACTTATTATCTTTTACTTCCTATTTGAGTTGAGTTGGGGTTTTCATACTCATCAATGGTTATAATACTTGATTACTCTATTAATTGATTGATGTATGTCTTTGTCTAGATTTATGCTTATTTGAATACCGTTGTAGACAAATTCTTTTAGTAGTGAATTTGATCAGTATTGTGATTTTCTATGGGTGTAGCACTTGGGTTAAAGTTCATTTTCTTTGGAATATTGGCCTTGTTATAACCTTAGAGTGGTATTGGTTATGTTTTTCATTTTTGTTCCACCTATATCTTATAGTATTGTTATTGTTGTCATGATTTTAATGTTGATTGATTCTTGATAGACTAGTAGAATAGCATTATCTAGTTAGAATCTCTTTCCTTTGCGATTCTTCTTCATTGGCCTAGATGACTAATTTAGTTGGTTGGTTCTCTATTCGTTAGTGACGTAAGGTTGGTTACTTTTTTCCTAAGTTATCAAAGTTAGATTGGTTGTTAAGAGAGAGTGAATATGGCTTTCCTTTGTTTGTTGTGATTCTAAAGTTTGCAATTCAGCACTATTGCCCATTTTGATGTGGAAAAGTTTAAGGCTTGTTTTTCTGGTTTGTTGAGATTTTACAATTGGCTATCTTTTCTATAGACCATTCCTAAGGTTGATAAACTTGGGGTTTTTTCTTTTAATTTTAATAGCTCATAATCCGGTAGTGGTCTTAACCTTGATGTTGAAAAGTCTAAGGTTTGTTTTTCTAGTTTGTTAGGTTTATATACCAGTGATAGTCTTAAAATTGGCATTAATATTGAGTTGGGTATGCTTTTCTTGATTTCTCGTATCTTTAGCATGTAGTTTACTTCAGTTGTGGTTATGTCTTAGATGATAATTCAATGACAGCCTTGGAAGAGCCATTAGATATATGTGTAGTCTTTAAAGGTGAGATAGGTTTGGGGTATATGCTTGATTTATGGTAATGAGATTGATTTGTGGTATTTTATCTTCTTAAAGATTTATTGACTGCAGTTATGATCTTTTACTCCTTTGAATGATGACTTGAGAGTTGTGATGGATTTTGGTATGTGGATGCTTGCTTGCCAAGATAATCGATTTGGTTAGTTGAGGTCGAGTAGTTCAACTTTAGTGTTGAGATTATAGCTATGGATTGGGTAACTTTGTTGCATCCTTTTTTAAGGTTTTGATTTCATTAGGCATTTATTGATAGGTTGACTTGTCCTATTTGTTATTTATCAACTCATCTTTCCTAAGTTCAGATATATTAATATTGATATATGCTTGAGGGATAGTCCATTGGCACAGGGTATTAGTTTCTGCTAATCATGCTTATTATTTTTAATTTTAGTCAAAATTTTATATTGTCTTCTATTAGAAGAAGTGTGCTCAATTAGGACTTAACAGAGTTTCATCAACTGTTGGTGGGGTGTTGTGGAGCGGATCATTTATTTTCAAGAGTTTATCCTTCAAGTTCCCAACTATCAGTTTTGAAGGTCATTTAAACTAGTTGTAACTTTAACTAGAGATCATAATCTTTGATTATCTCTATTTGTGTATCTAGGTATCACCTTCTGGGCTTATTCTTTTGTTGGTGAATATGGAATTTTGGTCGATCATCTTTAGTACTTCAAGGTCAGTGTGATGTGATTATGCGGGTAGGGCTCGAATGATATTTTATGTAGATCGAAGTATATGGTAGGTTTGGAAAGGTAAAAAAAGGTTTGATTAGGAAATTAGAGTTTGTTGTATTATTCATGCCTTTAGTTATCCTTAGATTGGTTGATTATCTACTTGTTTGTGTTGCTTTGGTGTGATGTCAACATTTTGTGGTTTAGGTTTACGTGCATCACTTGTTCTCAGTTCAGTTGAAGGCTAGTTAGTAGTTGAGGTTGAGTTTAAGTCTATTGAGAAGTAAAGTAAGGAAGTTGATTTAAAAAAAAATATACCTATAGCAACATTCCTTGGAAACATTATTTATTCTTAGAGGTTATCTTTGAGTCTTGGTCGAAGTATGAGATCCCAATACCTTATTCTTTCAAAATTTTGAGCTCTTTCTATCCATTGAATTTTGCAGATGAAAGTCTTTTCATAATGGATATTGTAATGACCCTCCAAATTATTTTATTAATTCTGCTCATTTCTAATGTTTCAAGCTTTCTCACAGTGACTACAGGTCATTTATGACTTGCCTAAATTACAGGTTCAATTATCGGATAGTTTGTTTGGATTTTAGGTTCAAATTCTTATTTTGGAGTTTTTGCTATTAAGGAATTTCTCTCACACAAAACTCCTTGTAAACAACCTCAGATGAGAAATCCAACAGTGCCATCCCCTTTAGAATTGATTTTAGTCTCGGGGTACCCATGGTTTAGGTCTCGAGGCTTACGAACTCATTTTGCACTATTGGGTAGAATTTGGTTAAAACAGGACTAGGTATGGGACCATTTTTAATCAAACTAAACCTATATAAAAGTTTTGATGGTTCCAACAAGTTTGAAATGTCGAATTTGGTATGTTATCATATTTTGTTTTCATGCACAGGGTTCTTAACGAACTTGAGCACCCAATCGAAATACATTGGAACATAAGAATATTGCTCGTTTACTAGCTTCTGGTGTAGGCTCATTTATCCTTCACATTTGCAATGGCTAGGTTGTGTTATCAAAGGGCAAAGTTATTGACTATCACATTCGCAACCCCTCTCATCTGTATTCACGATGTAGTTCAACCCCGACCTGTTCCAATTTCTTTTTCACGATCATGGCTTATTGCCCATGTTTATGATGATCTTCTTCCCTTGACTCTGTGTCTGAAATCACTTGGAAATTTTTTTGAAGGGTATTGTTCTTGGTCATGGAATTCACGACCCTTAGCATTGGCGTATATGAAGGCCAAATCCCTGACAGTATATAATCCCCTCTTCACAATATTTCATCATTTTTCTTACCTATTTCTTCTATTTAGACCTAGGAACTCAATAATCATGTGCGCAATCATCTATTGGAGTTGAGGATGAATAGAGGGTATTAAGGTGATCATTTCTCCCTATTTTCTTTGTAAGTTTTCACCCTAAGCTATCTATAAACTCTATATTTTCTCTTTTATTTTCCTTAACTTTTGGAGCTGATTTAAGCCCCAATTGATACTCTGTTTTTGCTCAAATTTGAGCATACATTTCTTGTCTTTTGAGGGACCTCGTAACATATTCAATTTTGTGATTCCATTAACGGGCGCTACAGGCCCATTATTCACTTAATTTTGGACTCAGAGTTTTACATAACAATATGGGTATCATTTTACTCCTATTAAAGCATAGATGGTTATTGTGATAGTGCAACATCATTTTTGAATCGTGAAGCATGGAGAGCAATTCATGGGTGATTCAAGGATGTGGTTCAACATCGAGGTAGGATTCAGTCTACTTTTCTCTATGAGATTGTCTATACTACAGATTGAATGTTAGGTAGGGATAATAGGATGGGATTATAACTAGCATATAATGACTTAACCTTTTTAGGGAATTTGGTATAGAAATATGATCCGAACCTTAGCCTAGAATAGTTGATATGGCGTAGAATCCTATTATCCTTATTTATGGACTTGTGTAGGAATAGATCGAAGCTACAGATCCTTTAATATAAGACTTACCACTTGACTTAGTGATTAGGTGGTGTTTTCCTGATTAGACCCTTGTAATAGATTTATGCCCTTTCTTAGCTTAGTCTCTGGGTTATGGTATTAATATTATATTAAATGTTATATTATAGGTCCGCGGTCGTGATTATACTACCAGTTGAGAACCATGTTAGTATTCTATCCCTTGTTAGGATATGGATGTGGTTTACAGATACTTATAGTGGTATTTCTTGGATATTGTTGATGGCATGCATACATTTAGGCACATTCATGCTCACTTAGAGGTACTATTTCAACCAAACCCTTGATTTTACTATTGTTTTCTAAAAATTGATTCTTTTACAATGGAAATCATACCACCTTATTAATGAATTATGAGCTTTTAAAATAAATATAATATTTTGGAAACTAGATCAAGATTGATTTTAATACACTACTATTCCACTCTTTTACCACTACTAATTACTTCGACAGAGAGAGATTTTGACTCTTTCTATGCTATTATGCTGATTTAGTCTTGAACATGACCTCAAGTAATGGATTTACATATTTATACGTTTTAGTCATGGTTTGAGTCTGTGCACTTATTATTCTTATATGTGTGTATAATTTATATATATATATATATATATATATATATATATATATATATATATATATATATATATATATCCAGTATTGGAAAGATTAGATTGATTATTATGGTTATTACAAGTCCTTGTTTTGGACCAGGCTATGTATATGGATATCTTGAGTCCCCTATGGTCCCTTTGTCTGTAAGCCATAATGAAGAAGAAGTATAGTTGTTGTAGGTCTTTCCTTTGTGAGCTATGGAGCTGGAGGAAGTGTATACACTTGGTACATTATAGCACTTGGATTGAACATGGTATTACCGATTTACACTGCATTGATTCATTTATATGCATTGCCTATCACCAGTATGATTGTTTGGTGCTTATAGCTATTGGCATTATGAGGGGTCGTATAGGTATAAACTATGATTGTTGTTTGCTAAATTTTTACTTGAACCTTTCGAGCTTATGGGGCCCCATTAGGTATTGTTTATTCGGACTAGCCTATTACTTTATTGTTATTATTATGGTTAGTTTGTGGTAGGATAAATATGGACTAGTACCTATGATTGTCAGTATATTTATCAATCTCTTTTCTCTATTGCGGTAAATTACATTATTTATATTTCTACTCATGTTTAGTCATCCTTTAGTTAGAGGCCCTAATTATGCTAGTATTATCCTTCTTAGTAGGTTAGGATTTCTTAAAATATAGGTTGTCTCTCTTAGAATAGGATACTTATCCTTCATTCATATTGGTTACTATTAGAATATGATACTTATTTTTATGGCTCCATTAGCATTATTATGTTCAGTTTCTTGGATGATTGTCAATTCTTTTCATTCCTGTTTACATGTTATTTATTATCTTTGGAGAACAATCAACCTTTGCCTAATGAGTGCCACATGTTTGGTACTCATATTACACTTCTACAGCATGTGCATATAATATGAGTTCTTGCCATTGATGTGTGCATTATGTAAAGTAGTTATGGATAGGAGATTTAGGGTGAGCTCCTGACGTTCAGTGTATTCCTGCTTTCAATCGCAGTGATTCAACTTATTTCTATTTTGCATTTTGGAGACGGCTGATACATGTACATTTATTCTGTATTTCACTTTGTACTCTAACTTGTCTTTGAAGCTCTTGCACAAACTTCACCAGATCTTGGGGTTCTATTCTATATTAGTCTTCTATTTAAATTCGTTTTCAGTATTTAGTCTATTTCTTTGGATAGTCTATTACATGATTTTTTGGACTATGGGTTGGCTTACTTTCTAATGGGTTATAGTAGATGTTCTCATTACCTGAGAATTTGGGTCGTGACAAGAATAGATTTGATTGTTTTCATTCTTCCAACAACAACAAACAACTTACCCTTACAAGCTCCTTTGAGAAAGTAATCATCAAATCTAACTATATTTTTACATCCCTCTAACCATCCTTGATTGAAGGCATGAAAGCACAAATAAAAATAAACAAAAAGATTTTTCCCCGGTTTAGTTTCATTATCAATTTTTACCCAACAAGAACTTTCAAGATTTTTTTGTATGATCATATCTGCATAGTCATATAATTTGAAAAATTCTTTATTTGAATCACCCATATTCACCCTCATAACTATCTGTTTAGCCATATAACACGTAGTTTTACCAACATAAAGACCCAACTTTTCTCTAACCAAATCTTGAATTTCCTAAATCCTTATGTATGGTTGAGAAACACATCTATCCTTGAACTTTCTAGCAACAAACTTTGAATTACACAAAATTCTCCTATTTAAAGGAATACACTTGTAAATAGGTTGATAGTTTTTTATAATAAAATTAGTGAATTCCCTGTCAATAAATGAAACAACAACCACTTGCAATTATGGATTTTGGTCCTCACCTCACTCTATATTTTTCATTAGGTTTTAACTTTAACTACCTCTTATACTCTACAACATAATCTGCCACAACTTTTCTAAATTGTTTTGCATCCTTACAAATCATTCTAAGCACAAACATATAACTTCACAATATTCATCATACCTTACTTTTTTGTTTCTCCTTCTTATAGGTAGATATACTCCTCTAATTGCATCTACATCAAGTTCTTTCTCACAATCGTCACTCTAACATTCAGAGCCATTAAGATATTCATCATCTTTACCTAATTTTCTTGCATATTTATTAGCCTTATTTTTTCAATATCCTTACAGCCTTTATCTCCACATCCAGCAACTCCAATGGGAATTTCTTCAGATTCAATAGTCTTTTTTTTTGTATCTTCTTTATTATCTCAAAGACCTCAACTCCTCATCAACATCAGAGCCATCTTCTAGAAAAAATATCTCCAAGATTAAAATCACTACTCAAATAATGTAATACCTCACCTCCAAGATAAACACTTTCTTCGTTAATATCTTCTAGATCAAAATTTTCTTGATTAACATCTTCTAGATTAGCATCATCTACAATATTGGCAATCTCTCTCTTCACCTATGTAAACAACCTTCCTCTATTCAGATAAGTTAATAGACTCCCTCTCTTCACCTAACTTAACAGCCTCACAAACACTATTTACTGACACATTTCCACTTTCTGTAACTTCTAGTCCAATTAAATAATTGGTAGGTCTATCTGTGTCAAGTAATAGTTCATCTAATACATGATTGACAAAAAAGTCAATTATGTTCTCATATTTAAGTATTTAACTAGGTCTAGAAAATTTCAGTTAGTTGCAACCAAGTGAAATTGTTTAGTTGCTAAATATAGCTAATAAAACCCATTAATAGTTTCATACCCCGATTCTTACGTATAGTATAACATTTTCAGCAAAGAAAAGCAGTCCTTATCGATACCTTAGTCCTGGGATAGTTTCTAGCATGAGTAGGGATAGAAATCTCGAAAAAGACCTCCCATGGTGAACTTTGGTAATGATCTCCTTGTTAGATAACTTTGTAAAAAATTAAACAAACACCAAGTCAGTTAAAGGAATATACTTATATATAACACACCAAATAGCTTGAAGAAACAACTTTTAATATATATAAAGAAAGGGACAAAATACTCCCAAAAGCAAATCTGGTAAAGTAAGTCATTTAAAATTTTATTTAACAAATCAAATGAATAATCAAATAATATAAACCATAAAATAGTAACAAGAAGATGATTAAAGCAGAAAACCCTATCTTTCTTCTTTGATTTCAGATAAATTCACAAAGAAAATAGAGAAAGCGAAGGATCGGGAAGAGAAAAAAGGACATAACATTTGACAAAATTTAGGGATTTTGCCCTTTTAACTTTAATTGATTTTCTTTTATCGTAAATAACACATGGAAAATGTTGAATGAAGTTATGTTCCACATCAGTTACTCGTATTAACACATGTTGAAGGTCTAATATAGTGTGGTCATAAAAGGCTTAAATGGATTAAATGTGGAATGGATTTAGGATTCAATAGGTATAAAGGTGAGTTGATGGGTTCAAGTGAAATATCAATATAAATTTAAGGACATGCCGATGGCATAAGCCAATATAACCACATAATTTAAGTACAATAGATACAATTATAATACAAATAAGTTGTAAATATCTTTCCTAAAAAATGTGTGATAATGCTCACCTATACCATCTAAAGTGGTAGAGGATGGCCATTGTCAATAGCTCAACTTTCGTTGAGGTCAAATCCACGAGGAGCGAGATTTATCTTTTGAGTCCTATGGGTGTCAAAATTACTAAAAAGATATCCAAAGTGTACACAATGTAAAACACATAATGTAAAGTGGGTAGGGGGTTGATTTGGAATAGAATCTTATCAATATCAAGCAAGGCAACACACTACGACAACACTTTTTGTTTTAGGATTCAGTTTTGGAGAGATCTTGGGATTATGTCGACCTAAGGGCAAGTTGTGTATGGGATCATGATGGTTTAGTATAAGTTCTAATTGTTGATGACATGGTAGTCTAGCTTAAGAGTCCTTGAGTCTAGTTTTTCAAAAAGGCCTCAAGGATGTCACTCCTTGACTCTTTTGAGTACCTAACGAGTGTATCAACTAAAGCCACCCAAAACCTCAATTGGGTATCCCTATTTCTAGGAAGATGCCCATGATATAACCTACTGTTCATCTACCTTTATTTCTAAGGTGGAAAAAGAAAGTAAGCTATATTCACAATTGTCCACTGTTGCTTTGGCCCCCTATATCCCTCTTTCAATGAAGCTATGGGTTCCCAAGAGTTCATCCAAATCCCTCTTTCAAGGATTATGAGAGCTTTTACGAGTTTGGGGTTTTTACCCAACAAATCCATTTTGGGTATTTTGGGGTTTTCACCCACAAATCCCAACTATTTAAACCAAGCAATAATGGAATCCATAATCAACAACTAAGAATAATACAAACACATCATCACCAAAACATAATTGCACCTTAGTTCAATATATTCCCAAGACTAAAAGATTTAGCTACTCATGAAGAAAAGAAAGAAACGTATACCATAAGGATTGTTAAAAGTACTTCATAAATAATAAAATAAAAGTCAACAAATCCAATTACAAAACTTGCCAAATTTAGGGTTTATACTTCAAATCACCCACTCGAGGAACACATATCCTTCCGTTAAACCGTAACACCCTACTCGCATCAAGGGTGGCATCCACCATCTCCCCCTATACAACTTTATTTTGGAGTGTATTCAACCTATTGTATTTAAATTGCTTGGCTTTAATCTTCTCTACAAATTTCAATTGATCTCAACACTAGTCAATATTCCACCCCTGTCTAAGACCCCAAACTGCATGCTCAGAGATTCTAGAGTTTAAAACTCTAAGATTTTTGGCTCATTGTGTCTGCCACCATATTGGCCATACCCAGATGATACTAAAAAGTAATATTATAATTAATTAATAATTTACCCACCTCCACTTTATTAGATTAAATCCCTCTAAGTAAACACGAGCTAGGCTACGATGGTCTCTGAAAACCTTTTACTTGATACTTTAAAGGTAGTGTCTCCAAATCTCTAATGCAAACATAACCACTGCCGACTCTAAGCCATGGGTTAGGTAGTTCCTTTCATGAGTCTTCAACTATCTCAAGGAATAAGCAATAATATTCCTATCCTACATCAACACTACACCTAAGCGTAAGAGCGAACCATCAAAAAGCACTACAAAGTCCTTACCTTCAACCAGTAGTGAAAGGATAGTCATTGTAGTCTAGAGTATCTTGAGCTTTTGGAAGCTCTCCTTACATTGGTCTGACCAAATCAATGGAAATTGCTTGTGAATTAATCTTGTCAAGTGCATTGCAATGGATACAAAATTCTTAAGAAACTTGCGGTAATAACAAGCAAAACCTATAAATCTCCGTACCTCGGTCACTAAACTAGGCCAAGTCCAATTTTTAACTATCTTAATCTTCTGGGGATCAACCATCACACCTTTTCTATAAATCACATGCCCCAATATGGCCACTAAAGACAACTAGAACTCTCACTTTGAAAACTTAGCAAAAAGTGTCCTCTCCATTAGAATCCCCAAAACTATGCAAAGGTGACCTGCATGTTCCTCCTTACTCTTGGAGTAGACTAGAATATCATCAATAAACACGATAACAAAAAAATCCAAGAATGATATAAAAATACTATTTATCAAGATCATAAAGGTTGTAGGTGTATTAGATAAACCAAAACACATCACCAAATACTCATAATAGCCATACCGAGTTCTAAAAGTTGCCTTTGGTATGTACTCCTATCTTATTTCAACTTATTATAACCCGACCATAAATCAATCTTTAAAAACACTAGTGCAACCTATAACTGATCAAACAAGACATCTATGCGAGGAAAGCCATATTTATTTTTTATTATAACCCTATTTAGTTGTCTATAATTAATGCATATCCTTAGACTACCAACCTTCTTCTAAATAAAAAGTATCAGACCACCCCAAGGTTAAACACTTGAATAAATAAAACCCTTGATGAGTACTTCATACAATTGAGACTTGGTCTCTCTTAACTCTATTGGATCCACTCAATAAGGAGGAATATATATAGGGCGAGTTCTTGACTCTACATCAATACAGAAAACTATATCTCCATCCAGAGGTATCCTTGGTCAATCTGAAGGAAACATATCCTAGAATTTAGAAACTACCAAAACGGACTCTGTAGTAAGGGACACCACACTTATAACCTAGAGATAAGATAAAAACACTAAACACCCCTTCCCACTAACCTTTTATCCTGGACAAATGATATGAATCTCTGCGACTTTGCCTTATACACTCTCTTTCGCTCTAGTTTATCCATTCCTAAAATAGCCAGAGGCACTATCTTAGCATTATAATATAAAAAATTTTGATATAGAAATAACTAGGTCATACCCATAATTACATCAAAGTCCAACATATCTAAAATAATTAGGTCTATCCAAGTTTGAAAACTAACAAATAACACAGGACAAGAATGGCAAACATGGGTTACCATCACAGACTCACCAATCAGAGTAAACACATTAATAGGATAATTAAGTACATGAAAAACTAGATTTATACCCACCAGAAAATACCAGAGACATAAGAAATAAGTATAGTCATTCGATCATAAATAGAAATAGTACTTATGATAATCGCGTCAAAAGCCTCAATATCAATCTTTCTCAGAAATGTATAACTGTGAGCCAGATCATCAATTTGAGCTAACACCTTCCCCAGCTGCACTCCTCCCTCTGCATTGCCACTTCTCCAACACTATCTAATTTTCTCATCCATCTTATGGATGCACCTTACTATTACCTCTTTCTTCTTACTTGCTAGAACCGTATCTTGGGTTAGTTTTTATGCCTAAGAATTTATATGTCTGATAGGATAGTCCCTTTTAACTTGACCAATAACACTATATTAAGAAAAGAGCGGTTGGTATAAGAGTAAGAAGCTCCATAGCCCCTAACAGACTACTGTTGAGAAGAATACTTAGTTGGTACCGTAGTAGAAGCTAGAAAGGAAAACTAAATAGGATGAGCTAAATAGATATGGTGACTCAGGCCCTTAGAGTAAGACCTACTAAAATTCCCAACATTGTGGGACTTCTTGTCTGTCGTCTTAGCCTGAACCATTTGTTTTAAACCCTCTAACTTTGTCACATAGTTAGAAACTTCATTGGACCTCTCTTCTATAGAAGTCATATGCATAGAGAAAACCTAGAGATCATAATTCAAACCCTTAATAAAGATACAAATCCTCTCCTCCTCAGTTGTGAACAACTGAGTGGCATAGCAAGACAAGGCATGTAACTTAGCCTCATGACTACAACTAATATGTCATCCTTCTCCAAAGCTAAAACTCATCAATCTTGTAATCCGAAAGAGCACAAGGCGCATACCTCTCAAAGAACAGAGCATGCAACTACTCCTAAATGAATGGAGGAAAAATAGGTTACCGACATTCTATGTATGCCCTCCACCATTGGTTAGCATCCTACTCCAACAGAAAGGTCACAAAATCAAACTTATATTGCTTGACAATACCCATCTTATGTAACCACTCATACTAATAAATGATGAACTCAAAATCATCCTTAGACACAGTACCCTGGAAGGTAGTAGGTTTCATCATTAAAAACTTTGTCAGTAGATCATGTTCAGTATAAGCCATCACCGAATTCAAAATCAAATGAGGAAAAGAATTGGTCCCTGAAGCTTATCCATTCTAGGAGCCATGACAATAGTAGGATGAACAACCAAAGCCTAGAAAGCCTATACCATGGGTGTGGCTCCAGTCCCCGCTGACCCACTCAAAAAACCTATCAACTGTTGAACAACCTTCATAGTCATAAGGTGTAGTCCTGCAATACTATGTAGAGCCACCACTTATGGCTCCACTCCCTACTCCTTTACTATTTCCCTTTCTTTAATATGATCCTAAGGTAGGTGAGGTGATAGTGACCTTTCAATGGTCTAGCCAGCTACTGCTTTAGCTCCACCAGGTGGGGATCATTCCCTTCTACCTCTACCTCTCCCTTTCACTCATCCTCTTTCGTTTACAACTGACTATGCACCTAGAGCATTCAATACAGAGGCTGCTAATCAGGTTCCATTGGACCTAATATTCACCATCTGTGTACATAATAATGAAAAAGATTAGACACTATTTTGGATCACTAGATACCAATTGGAATAAAATTATAACATAAAAGAAACAAGAATGACAAATTCCCTCAATCCCTATAGATTCCTAAATAATACTATAGATGTCTCCGTACCATTTTGCGAGACTCTACTAGATTAATTTTGGTATGATGAGATTGATAAATCTAGGCTTTGATACTGACTTTGTTATGACCCAAACCCATCATGGGTAGCACCCACATTACTCATCCGTGGAGATAACCATCTACCCCAAAATACAATCTTATAAATCCATACTTAAAATAAATACCAAAACTAATCAATCCATAAAGATATAAAAGTCTAAAACCAAAACATAAGTAAAACTAAATGTGGAATACTGTACTTAAATAAAAACTATTCATAGGAATTGAAATTTTTCATACCAAAATATGTAATATTATCAAGAAAAGGATGAAACACCTAAAGCAAAACTGAAAACATAAGTCCCAAAAAAGGAACTACGTAAATAAGGAGACATCCCTTGATTGCTCAGATATGCCGCTTACCCGAAAATCTAAAATCTACCGCTAGAATCATAAGTAAGGTCTCATACGACCTGCTGAAATATGCACTCACTAACAAAAGTAAGAGCATGTGTAGTATCATTATAAAAAAAATAATAGTGCACTGTTAGGGTCATCTGGCCAACCTAAGATGAGAATATGAACACATAACAAAATTATAGTATGATAAGTTAATCCATGCTCAAACCATTATAGACTTAGAATATTATTTACCATATAAGAAGTTCAGTATTTCAAACAACATATCAGCATACTATCACCAAGTTAAGTTCAGTCAAGCCAAGTCAAAATAAGTTAAGAAGTTAAGCCATTATCAATCGTATAAAAATATTCCCCAGTTCATTCATGGAATTATGAAATTCACTAAACCTCGTACATACATGCTATAGGTGATACATCCATACTCTATCCATGAGGAAAATTTTCTTCCATCTACTAAATCCTAAATAAAAGTGTCTGCCAACCTTGTTTCACCAATAACCTGTGTGAACATTCCAAATACCAAACATCCCACATTTAGTAATGAGGTAGTTAAAAATCATACAACAAATAAAATTCTTTACATTAACTGACACAAAACAATATGAACTAACAAGCTACCCCAAAAAAGTAGTTAACATTCACATATAGCACAAATTAGATTAAACTACAATGTCATCACCTACCTCAAACCATGTCTGCACAACTCCTCTAAGCTAGTGTTTTGGCATTTCAAGCAATTTTTTCTTGCTCTTTGTCTAGAGTAACCCAATCCCTAAGGTCAAGTTCATGATCATTCTCAACCCATTCTATGACTTTTCTATCGTAATTCACCTAAAACTACCAATTTCATGGTATTAGTGAATTAATGAAATTCAAGGGTAAAATAATCATTAATGATCAAAACCCATTAACTTGTCACATAATTTCCTCCCTTACATAAAAAAATAACCAAAATCAGCCTTAAAACCCTCTTATAACCCCATAAATTTATAATTCTAAGGCTTAATTGTCTGATATAAGTTAATAGTGATGAATTTCTTACCTTTACGAAGTCAAAAAAAGAAAATGTGGTAAGAATTGCCCAAAATTTCCACTCTTTTTCCCCAAAATGAATTTTGAAATATTAACTATTTTGGGGGGGGAGGGTAATTTAATTAAACTATGACCTTTGCTGCTATAGCGGGTGCAGACCAAGTCTGACTATTTCTATAGCATTAATTTCTTTGATATAGTGGCATCGATGGACAGAAAGTCTAGTTTCACTTAAAAATTCCACTTTTCATATCACACCTTAAATCAAGGATATTTCAAATGATGCCCTTTATGATAAGACCAATTTTGAGAGTTTTATTTACCCAAATTCTATTTCATAAATTTAAATGAGTTTCTTATCATCTTAAATAACAAAAAATCAAATCAAATACCAACAAACTTTCCCAAATCATTCTTGTATTTTCCTAAACCATACCTTGCTCCAATATTGCTAGAAACTAGCCTAGCCAGGAATTTATAACATTAAAATTGTAAAGAATTTTAACATAAGACTTTTAATGGAAGGTTTATATATAACAACCAAAATGGTCGTGACAAGTATGAGTGTATTTAGTGTTGGCTTTATCCATCAATGTTAAATCATCCGCAAAGAAAAGTTGGAAAAGGGGAGGCCATTCTTGTTAAGATAAATTAGGTAACAATTGAGAAGATCAAATTGATGCAAGATATTGTTAGAGAGAAGCTTCATGAATTTCACAAATACATATGGTGATATCTAATCTCCTTGCCTGATGCTTTGATAGGCAGAGAAATAATCATCTCTAGTGCCATTAACTAGGCTGGAAATTGTACTAGAGCTAATGTAACTTATAGTGAGCTTAGTGATTTTAGGGGAAATTTTAAAGGAGTGGAGGTTACAAAGAACAAATGATCATTCAATACGTCAAAATCTTTCTCTATGTTTATTTTTGGAATCAAGCTACCTTTAAAGCTTTTAGTCATACAAATGTGATGTAAAACCTCTTAACAATAATAGCATTATAATTAGCTATTCTTTATTTAAGGAATCTAGTTTGTTGAGGACCAATAAGGTTCTGCAGAAAGGGTTCTATACAATTAGTGATAATTTTAGAAACAACCTTATAGATAGTGTTACACAAGTTAATATGTCTAAAATTTGTTAGTTGGTAGCATTTTCAAATTTAGGAATAAAGCAAAAGATAGAATCGTTAAGGAGGGAAGGGATGAATGGGTGTAAAGGATTGTGTGGCGATAATAAAGACTAGATATTCCTATAGTATTTTAATATTTCTGGTCAACAATGGGATAAATTTTATCTGGTCTAGGGACCTTAAAATTCTTTATGGAGAAGACAACATGAATAATTTCTTAATTTTTGAAAGGATTGTCCAAGGAAGATAAGTCAAGGTTGTGAAAACTTTGTGGGGAGTTTTGAATATTCTTGATATTTGAGACAAGATTATTAGTGGTGTAGATTTGTTGAAAATAGTTTGTGGTGTGTTGAATAATCTATTTATGGTCATTAATCCAATTTTAAAGATATCTTTAAAAATGATATTTTATTACGTCTTCTTTTATTAAGGATAGACAAATAGAAAAATTTAGTGTTGGCATTGCCTTCATTCAACCAATGGATTCTGAATCAAAGTTTCTAGTGGTTTTCCTTAGTTCTAAGTATATTTTATAATCTTGAATCAGATCTTACTCTAAGGTTCAAAGAAAGAGACTACAGGGGTAAGAGTTGGACTAATAACCAATGTCAATGACTCTAAGATCAAGAATGTATCTCAGAACCTCAAAAATAATGTAAAAAGTGTAAAAAGTTTCTAAAAAGTGTGTAAACTAATCATAAAACACTAGGAGTTTTTATAGATACAAAAAAAATTCAATCCTAAACTATGTAGGAAAAATAGGTCAGCAATACCTATAACTCGTGGTATGAGTCATGGGTCAAACCTATGAGTCGTGACTTGAAATCTTTGAAATCCAGATCAATAAACCTTCAATACTTGACTTACGAGTCATGGGCTAGAGTCACGAATTGCGGGACACTTCATCGGAATTAGAATTCACTTTTCATCTTTAGATCCCCAAGTCACGCCTCCACTCACGCTTCGTAGATCCCAACCACGAGTCGTGGATCAACTCCTGGGTTATCACTCAGCTTAGTTTTCATCCTTATTTCCCAACTTTTGCTCTGAAACCAGTTTTCCTACACAATCAAAACAAAAACACAGTATATCTAACAAAAACACCCAAGTTCCTGCATAATTGGCACATAAACACTATTAACTTAGAATGTTTGGATCTCATGAGGCAAAAAAACATGATAAACAACCATGATGCTTAACTAAGAGAAACTTAAGGAACTTACAGTAGTCACTTCATTCATTTTAGTTTTAATTTCAAACCTCTCCTAGGCATAACTTTCAAAACCATTATGTATAAATTTATCATAATATCATGACACAAAGGGAATTAAGTGATAGCATCAGATTACAAAGAAACAACCAAGCATGTATGCAAATGACATTACCTAAACGAATAAGCAACTAACAGTGCAACACATGTATCCTCACAGAAAAGAAGTCCTTAAATATCATAGTATCATAATGAATATCATTGCAGGGACTACATCAAAGAACTCACATTCACAAAGAAGTTCAAACAATACGCATGAAGTACCATAGGTTTACCCTTATTTTCTACGTATTAGTTTTTTGGACAATTAGATTAGGATCACTATTAGACTTTTATATGCTTGTAAGGTAGGTTTGGCACAAGGTAACACTAACTCAACCCTCCTTGACACTTCACTTACATTTCTTGCTTCACTATTCAACCATGTTTTTTTTGTTTATTCTCACTTTTTCCTTTATTTATTTTCAAATTGGGTGTTGTTTTCTTTATACTCTCTATTTATTGTTTCTTTCTCTATTTTTTCTTCTTTCTTTTCTTTTTTACCACACCCAACCCTTCCTTCTTTTTTTTTCAACTTCTTCTTCATTGTATTTAACTATGCACTCCTATGACAGCCACACTCAACTTAAGGAGATTTCCTGAGTTGAGGTACACAATGTCCAAGGAGACACTAGGGCCAAAACTAGTTTATTATAATTAATACGAGAAGGTACATGGGTTAACATAAGAAAATAGGTCACTTTGGGCTCAAATTCGGGATCAAAGGATACTTATTTTATTTTGGTCGGTCGTTTAGGCTAAAAATAGACTTAATCAAGAATGATCTATGATCCTGTCCTAATCAACTATCCTACAACCTCATCAATACTAACCGAGCAAGTTTTGGATTACACAAACAAAGTGAACTAAGTAAATACCTCACGCTCATATAATACAGGGTTATATTATCAAATACTACCTATCCAATTTATGCAATGCTAAGTTATGCTTATTTAGTCCCTAATAATAATGACATAACAAGGTCTAACAATGGTCACAATCTCATATTTTCACAACACAAAGTTGATAACAAAAATAGGAGGGGTATCATTTTATTCATTATGAAAACATAGAAAAAAATTTAACTGCTCTAAGGTTCCTTATTTTTATCCTAACTAAACATAATAAACATACACTTAAACAAAACAAAACACAATATCCTAGATTTTCTGACTCTACTACGAAAGCTCACTCTAGGGAGAGATACGACAACAAAAACCTTGAGAGGACATCTAGACCCACAAGTATCCTTTCCCCCCATTAAATAAGCATGCATTATCCCTAATGCATTAGACCAAAGTAAATCAAGGGAGTTAGTAACATACCTGTGGCACCTTAGGTTCATGGGTCTAATGTAAAAAAAATGATGTTACTCAAATTACACCAATCAAAAAAGTATAAAGTGGTCGCTGAATCAAATATAAAACCCAACTATGTTGAGTTCGATCCCATGAGGAATAGATTAAAATTCTGTTAAGAATTCACCGATGTCAATCACAATAACAAAAATAAAACAAATGCAGAAATAACAAAACACCTTGGGTTTCCTACCAATAAATGCTTGATTTAATGTTGCGACAAGGCGTAGGGGTGTTGATTACTCAAACTTCATTAAGATAACCCTTAGGCTGGCTTCCAGAGTCATCAAAACTATTTATTACTGAAACTACCCTTATGTTTGTTGGTTGTTTTATAGTATTATGGACATTGAATGTGATATCCTCATTATTCAGACTAATCTTAAGCTCACGTATTTCTGTATCTACTAATGCTCTACTGGTGGTTAAAAATGGTTTTCCTAAAATTATAGGCATCTTAAAATCAACCTTGCAATCCAAGATAACAAAGTCACATAAAAGATAAAGTTGTCTACCTTGACCAAAACATCAAATGATATGCCCGCAGGCTTCTTGACCATACAATCTACCATCTAAAATTACAATTTTTCTTGTTTAAGGTTCTCAATCCCAATTATTTGAACATGGACAACCGCATCAAGTTAATGCTTGCACCTGTGTCACATAAGGCATTGACCAAGTTAGATGATCCAATCATGCAAGGAATTATGAAGGCGTCGAGGTCACCTTTCTTTTGCATAAGAGAATTAGATGTACTTGCACTACAATAGTGCAAACCACCAATAGGCTCATAACTGATATTTTTTGTCACCAAATACTGCATAGACTTTGCATAACTAGGCATCTTCTCTAGAGCTTCAACAAGAGGTATGTTCATAGTCAACTCCTTTAGAATAGAAATAAACTTTTGATACTTTTCTTCTTTATCTTTTTTCAATCTTTGTAAAAAGGGTGGAAGAGGTCGGGGAATGGGATTTATTGATAAGATCTTCTTACCCTTTTCTTTGTTAGTTTTAACTTCATTTTCTGCAACTGTAGGCTTCTGAGAGGCCTTAACATTCATCACCATTTTTTTTGTAACATCCTTAATTATCATGAAACGTTCCTTCTATTATCAAGCACAAACATAGATGTATCAATAGTAGTCTTATCGTTATTAGTAGTAATAGCTAAACAATGGCTATCATTCTTTATATTTTGAATAACATTTCTCAAAAGAATGACTAGTTGACATTGGTTCAATGTGGAAGACATCTACCCAAACTATTGCTTAAGATGCTAAATAGCAGTTGTATGTTACTCTACCAGCTAGCTCAAACCCAAAATATCGGCCTTAATTTCCTTAAGGTAACTCTCTTGGCTTTTCAAATCCTTCACAAGCTTTGCAAGTAACTCTTCTATTCTCTAACTCCCAGACTTGGCCTCTTGATTCCCTGATGGAACATAAAGGCCACTCGTATCCTTGTATTTATATTTCCTTCCCCAATCACCATTACGCTCTCTACTCTTATCCCTATACCTGTCTCTATAGTAGTTCCAAGCTCTATTTTATTGCCTCGAGTTTCAATTATCTTGATTAGACCCTTGGACCTTGGCTTAGAAATTTACCATTTCTCTATCTAAATACTTATCTTTTACCTTAAAATCTAACTATTTATGTCTAGAAGTTTTACCTTGTGTAACCAGTATATTAACCTTTTCTACTTTAATCACTTCTAATTGCTTTGGAAGCATGCCAATCTCAATTCTCAATTGTGCTACCTATTCAGCCATTGTCTCATCTAGTTTTCTCTACTCACTGGAAGCAGCAATTGCATAAGTACTGGTTGATCTATCCACCTCCTGAGTATGCCACCCTCGATTGGTTTTAGTGCTTCAATCTAAAACTTCAAAAGCATGCTCCCAGCAAAGACTTATGAAGGCTCCACCTATAATGGTAACTACTACAACTTTGGTATTAGTATTTAAAGCCCTATAGAATATCTCAAGAAAGTTTTTTCCCATGATTCTATGATTTGGAACATTTTGCAACTTCTTCTTGAACCTCAACCACATCTCATATAGTGTCTCTG
The DNA here is from genome assembly GCF_002878395.1 of Capsicum annuum. Taxonomy (NCBI): domain Eukaryota; kingdom Viridiplantae; phylum Streptophyta; class Magnoliopsida; order Solanales; family Solanaceae; genus Capsicum; species Capsicum annuum. The sequence continues at coordinate 110,682,827 of NC_061122.1, read as the reverse complement.
AATGCAACTGTTTAAAAATATAGATCTTATCCTTCATATGCAGTATTTTAGAGAGCAGTAAAAATCAGTCCAAGAACTATGTCCTTAATTTATTCCAAGTGGTTATATATCTATGAGGCAGCTCTCCTAACCTCAAAGTTGCCTCCCTTATTAGAGAATAGGAACAACCTCACTTGTATAGCTTTCTAACTCACCCCAGACATATTGTATGAAGTGAAAATCCCAAAAAAAATTCATAAGGTGCATGTTTACATTATCAGTAGGAAAATAAACAAACTTATCTTTCAAATTTAGCAATTGGATCATCGCACTTGTAAAATCAAATTTAGTCCATTAAGGTAATTTTGGAGGAATGATTGCACCTATTTCAATAGGTTTAACATACCCCAAATCTTTGTATGGATCATCATGCACTGGCAGGTATTGTTAGATGGGTTATTGATCTTTTTTTCTTATTATTCTATCTTTATCAAGTGCAGCTTAATGATCTTCCTCCTCCTGTCTAGCCCTTTCTTTCCAACTACTCTACGGACATCTGCTTGCCTAGTAGTTTCCTTAGCCATTAAGCAAGCGGTAACTTGATTTATAGTTTTCTAAACACCATGATAAGGTAGTCGATGTAATTCTAATGGGTCATCATGAACCCCTTTGAGTAAGGCTTTTTGATCATGGACTTCTTATCTTTCCATCTTTTGATTTAGTCTTAGAGTTCTCTCATAATGAGGACTAAATGGAATAGGGGATTTCCTTGACTCCTAGTACTGTGCATACACTCATGTAGGCCCTATAAATAGTAGAAAAGTAGAAATCAACAAATAAAACCAACCATTTCAATAAACTCAATCTATCAATCCATAATCATATTCCCTGACAATAATGCCAAACTTTGATGTAGTCCAAATAACACCTCTTAAAAAATATAAAGCACTCAACAAGGTTAAAGTTGATGTCATGAGGAATAGGCTAAAATTCTATAAAGAATTTGCTAATGTAATTTGGAATTAAGTAAATGAAATGGTGGGGTTTGTAGAAGTAAGTTGTATGAGTAAATGTTACTGGTTAATTAGATTGTGATCAATATAAGGCGGACACTAGGATTGTGTTCTCCATGACTTCATAACTCCATAGGTTGTTTGTTCTTAACAAACTATCCTGATGCCTTGTATGTAAAATATGACAAGATATTTATCACCCAATCATTTCTCATCCTTGCTTTAGATAAATTTCAATCATCCTCTCAGATTCAAAGCTTTGCATTACTAACCCTTGTTTTGTGATTTTAGATTAACTATCCCAAGTACGGCTTAAGGTAATTAGATGAAGGTTGGTAGCTTCAAATTACTGTTGTTGTATTTTTTTCTAATATATACCTTTATCTTAAGCAAGTCTAAAATACACGTGACCTAATGTTGTCCACCATCAAAAAGCAATTAAAATGAAGGAAATACAAAATCATATATGAACACCGGTCTAGAATGACTTCACACGTAGCCCTCTTTTATTAATTCATCCTCATTGCCACAACTCTAGTTATAGGGTTTATATACTCATGATCATAATCATATACAAATATTTCATAGATAAAAGCATAATATTGAACTTATAAGAATAAGATAAAAAACCAAAAATCTCTAATTGATTAGAAATCCTAAAATCAATGTTAGTGACTCCAACAACAATAATGTATCTCAGAACCTCAAAAATAATGTAAAAAGTGTATAAAATGTGTAACCAGTGCATAAACTAATCATAGAATCCTATAAAAGTATTTAGCAATACAACACGAATCATATCATAAATTATGTTGGAAGATCATATTGGCAGCACCTACTACTTCTTGGTTGAGTTGGGGTTGACCCATGATACATGACCTTAAATCGTGGAAATCATGCTTAACATAAAGATTCAGTACTTGACTCACGACTCCATTACATGAGTTGTAGGTTGGAGTCACAGATCATGAGTTGCTTTGCAGGAATCAGACTTTACTTTTTATCTTTAGATCTCTAAGTCACGGCTTCACTCACGCCCTATAGGTCCCACCCACAAGTCACCAGTTAACTTATGGGTCACCACTCATCTTAGTTTTCATCCTTTTCTCAAATTTTACTCAAAAATCTATTTTTCTGCATAATCAATACAAAAACACATTATATCTAATAGCAATACCCAAGTTTCTATATAATTTCTTTTTTTAAGCTTCTAAAGTGCCATTAAACTATGGCACATCAGTGTTGTTGGTCACTTTAAGAGAGAGTGTCCTTTGAGATAGGCGATTGGCCAAGTATTACAATGACATGGGCTATATTTCTAGCAGTAAAGAAGAAGGAGGTAATGACAGAGGTTATCCAGGAGATAGAAGGGAAAATTAGACAGGTGGTTGGGATGGTTGAGAAAATAGTGGCGTAGAGGGACAAGCATAGTCGGGGAAAGATTTATCTTAGATTAATGATTGGGCTCACTGTTATGCCTTTTTGGGAAAAATTGATATAGAGGCTTCTAATGTGGTGATCACATGTACCATTTTTATTTTTAATCGACTAGCTTCTATTTTATTTGATTTGAAGTCTAATTGTTATGTATCTGTCCCGTTTGTGATGTGTCTGAATTTGGTTTGTGATGTACTTTACTATTTAGTTTACGTATCTACTCACTTGGTGAGTCTGTGGTAGTAACTCATGTTTACCACTTTTGTTTTATGTTGTTTGTGGTTGACTTGAGTAGATTTGAATATTCTAGATAAGTTGGATTTTAATGTAATTTTTGTATAACCTAGATATATCCACGTAACACTGTCTTAAACTATAAGGCTAAGTCAGTTACTCTAGCTATGTCTGTTGTGGATAAACTAGAGTGGGAGGGAGTGTATAAGGCTAAATTGGTGAAAATTATATTATTTGATTAAGCTAGAAAACTAGTGGGGAAGGGGTGCTCAACATGCTTAGCTCATTGGTGAAAATTATATCATTTGATTAAACTAGAAGACTAGTGGGGGAGGGGTGCTCAGCATGCTTAGCTTATCTCCAAGATGTAAGTATGGAGTCCCCTTCTATAGAGTCAATTTTGATGGTTTTTAAATTCTAGGATGTGTTTTCTTCAGATTTATTGGGTATGCCTCCGAATAGAGATATTGATTTCTATACTGACATAGAGTTAAGTACTCTCCCTCTATTTATTCCACTCTATCAAATGGCTCCAACAGAGTTGGAGGAACTCAACACTCACTTGCAGGAACTACTTGACCGTGGATTTATTCATCCAAGTCCTTCACCTTGGGGTGCTCCAATCCTATTTGTTAAGAAGAAGAATGGTACTATAAGGATGTGTATTGATTATAGATAGTTGAATAAGGTTACCATAAAGATTAAATATCCCTTGCCTCACATAGATGATTTGTTTGACCAGTTATAAGGTGCAAAGGTATTTTCAAAAATTGACTTGAGGTTGGGTTATCATCAGCTAAAAATTAGACCAGAGAACATACCAAAGATGGTTATTAGAACTCAATAGTCATTATGAGTATGTAGTGAAGTTCTTCAGGCTAACTAATATTCATGCAATCTTTATAAGCTTGATGAATGATTTTCTTAAGCCATTCTTAGATTTTTTTATTAATGTGTTTATTGATTTTGTGCGAGTTTATTCGAAGTGTAAGGAGGAGCATACAGGTCACCTTCGCATAGTATTAGATATTCTAAGGTAGAAGCAGTTATTTGCCAAAGTATCAAAGTGTGAGTTTTAGTTATCTTTAGTTTATTTTTCAGGACAGGTTTTTTATGAAAAAAAGGTGATGTTGGATCCATAAAATATTAAAGAATTTAAGAATTGGATCTGGCCTAGTTCAGTGATCGAGCTAATAAACTTTGTGGGTCTTGCAAGTTATTATTGCATGTTTGTCAAACTTTGCATCCATTGCAATTAACTTGACAAGGCTGACTCGGAAGAAAGTGTCATTTGTTTGGTTAGTTGAATGTGAGGATAGCTTTCAAAATCTCAAGACACTTTTGACTACGCTCTTGTCCTTTCTTTATCAGTTGAAGGTAAGGACTTTATAGTGTTTTTTTATGCTTCACTTTAGTCCTTGGATGCTATGTTAATGCATGATAGGAATATCATTGCTTATACTTTGAGGCAGTTGAAGACCCATGACAAGAACTACCCATTCCATGACTTAGAGTTTATATTAGTGGTGTTTGCATTATAGATTCGGAGACACTATCTTTATGGTATCAAGTGCTAGGTCTTCACAGATCACTATAGCCTGCAATTTGTGTTTAATCAAAGGTATTTAAGTTAAAAGGAAATGGAGATGGATGGAAGCTGAAGGATTATGATGTGACTATTCAGTACCATCTAAGTAAGGCCAATGTGGTAACAGACACATTGAGCCGAAAAGCTATGCTAGAGAATTTCCAACACTAGCATCTTAGAGCATGCAATTTGGGGTTTCAAACAAGGGTAGAGTGCTGGCTAGTGTTGAGGTCGAGTCAATATTTTCTGGATCAGATTAAGGTCAAGCAATTTATGGATAAAATATTTAATACACTCCAAAATAAAGTGGTGCATAGAGAAGTGGAGGATGACACTCTTAACTTAAATGGGGTGTTGTGGTTTAATGGAAGGTTATTTGTCACTCGAGTTGGTGATTTGATTCATGATGTAATTTTAAAAACCCATTGTTCGCATATTCTATTCATCCGGGTACAACCAAAATGTACCATGACGTGAAATATCTTTATTGGTGGCCCAAGATGAAAAGGGACATAGTAGATTATGTGTCCAAGTGTCACATTTGCAAGCAGATAAAGGATGAACATCAAAGTCCTATGGGGTTCCTTTAGAGGATGCATATACCTATGTTGAAATGGGAGAACATTACTATAGACTTCATGGTGGGACTTCTTAAGACCTTGGGTAAATATGACTCCATTTGTGTGATAGTGAATCAGTTGATGTGATCAGCTCACTTTTTTCATTTTAGGTGGACTACAACTCCTTATTGTTAGCAAAAATTTACCTCAAGGAGATAGCGGGCTTCATAGGATTCCCCTTACCATCATTTTTGATAGAGATGTAAAGTATACTTCTAAATTTTGGGATAGTTGTACAAGGATTTAGGCACCAAGCTCACCGTTATCATGACTTTTCATCCTTAAACTAATGGAAAGTCATAGAGAATGATGCAGATGCTAGAGGGCATGTTAATATCTTGTGTTATTGACTTTGGTAGCTATTAAGACTAGTTTTTTCCATTGTGTGAGTTTTCATACAACAGTTATCACTCCAGACTCTATATGGCACCATTCAAGGCACTATATGGTAGAAAGTGTAGGTCACCTACTAGGCGCTTTGACACTAGAGATGTTAACCTTTAGGCACTGACTTGGTAAGGGAGGCTCAAGAAAAAGGAATTTTTATTTAAAATAAGTTGTTGGCTGTGCAAAGTAGATAAAAAGATTATACAAGCCATAATGTAAGAGATATATACTTCAAGGTTGGTGAAAAAGTATTTCTTAAGGTGCCTCCTATGAAGGAGTTATGCGGTTGGATATGAGGGGCAAGTTTATCTCTCAGTACATTGGTCCCTTAAAGTTTCTTAAGGATAAGTCTCTATTGCGTAATGGTCAGCATTACCATTGGGTTGTTGAGATTCCATCTAGTATTTTATATTTCTATTCTTAAAAGGTATCATGTGGATATAGATTATATCATTAAATGGTACTCGGTTCTATAGATAAGGTTTTGGACTGTAGAGAGGATCTGATGGTGATTCTAGATTGGGATGTTCGAAAGTTGAGGATGAAGTAAAATTATGTGGTTAAGGTCCAATGGAATCATCGTCCGGTCAAAGTATCTATTTAGGAAACTAAGAAGGACATGCAAGACAAGTACCCTCAACTATTTAAGGATACAAGTACTCTCCTCTTTTCTTATTTCAGCCTATTTTTCTCATTTGATCCTTTAGGAATGAATGATGGGTAAATTAGTATCTATTGTAATGACTCTTCCTATCGTTATGTATAAATTTCTCATTTAAAATTTCATGATATGATTCTTTTTAGATTTAAAGTTATAAATTTCAAGCTAGGTTAGTTTCGAATGAAATTTGAATTAGGTGTGGTTTAGTAGTTTCGAATGAAATTTGAATTAGGTGTGGTTTAGAAAAATCTGAGATTGAATTGGGTAAGTATGGTGGTGTTTGACTTGAATCTTATTTAGCTAACGCGACAAGAAACCTGTAGGAGTTAAGAAAATTAAATTCGGGTAAGTATGGTAGTGTTTGACTTGATTCCTAGTTAGCTAAGATGATAAGAAACATGTCGTACGAAATTGAATTAGGGCATAAACCGTATTGTTTGGGATGCCTTGGAATTGAAGTGTTAAAAAAAAAAGAGTTTTAGGAAAACCAGGCATTCTGCCTTGCCCATGTCATTATATCAGTGTGCATGTCACTTTAGTTATATTCCTAAAAGCGGAGAAAATTCTGCTATAGCGCCTAGTTGCAGTCAACGGCTGCTATAGCGAGATGTGTCTCTATAGCAGCAAAAATTGCGATTTTATTTTAAAATCAATAAAATAGTTTGTTTTTCTAAAACACATTTTGGGGCAAGAAATAGGCAATTTTGGATGAAATAGCTAACCACATTTTTCTTTATTAAGGTAAGGATTTCATCCCTATTACCTAGTACTCCCTCTATTTAAAAAAGAATGATCTACTTTCTTTTTAGTTCATTTCAAAAAGAATGATCCTTTTGTTTTTTGGCAATACTCTAATTCCAACCTTCCACGTGGCATGTTTGAGACCATAATATTAAAGGGAATTTTGGTACATTTTACAAAATTTAAATTTAAGATCACAAGATTCAAAAGTCTTCTTTATTTTCGTAAACTCTGTTTCGAGTCAAAAGAGGTCTTTCTTTTTTAAATGGAGGGAGTAAATTGATAATCTAGCCATAGAATTGATAGTTTACATAGTTAGGCGAGGGTTAAGAACTAATTTTTGTTTGCTTTCTAGTGTAAAGAAGTAATTTAGGTATAAAATCAATGGGTTTTGGTTAATAATTGCTAAATTTTCCTTGCATGTCATTAATTCACTAAATTATCCACGAAATTGATAGTTTTAGGTGATTTAAGATAGAAAATCCCTAGAATGGGGAGGAAACAATCATGAACTTGGCCTTAATGGTTGGGTTATCATGACCTAAACCAGGGTCTGGCCGTGATGGGTATCTTAAGTCCACCGAGGACCGGACACTATGCTCTTGCCTAGACAAATAGAACATGGCACACTTAGCATCAGCAAAATTCCAAACTTATAACAAGATAAAAAAATTATAAGCTCAAATAAAACTAATAGTATCAACATCGATACCAAAATCCACTGACATATCTACAAAGCCTCTACTAATTCAAAAATAATCTAAGTTGGGACATGCCCCTGACCCTTACAATGGTAATGATAATGTTAATGTGAAGTCTTCAATTCTAAATTGTGGAAGGAAACCGATGGAATGATCAAGTCTTCCAGAGAATGAAAGATCACCACTTCACCACAAACAATCAACGAACTAAGTTGACCCACCTAACACAGTTCAAGAAAAGTAGAATTACCATCAGACCCTATATCGCATGAGAATACAGCGTCCCAAGATGGTTAGTGCGTTGAGCACTCGAATGTAACTCAGGGATAGAGGATAAAATAATATCGTGATCCATATTTCAAAATCATTCAAAAGCAATGCACATAATTATATATATATATATATATCATGTCAGGATAGGTAACAAGGCTTAGCATAAAGTAAAAATGTATCCTCGACTATGTAGCTCAACCGTCATAAAGAGGCACCCATAGGCTATATAGATTTAGCTCCCCCTGCTGAAAGGGCCCAGTGCGTGTTAGGCACACAAATCAAAGGTATCAAGGAAAACCAGGGAATGCCCTAACCCCATGTCTATGGAAGATACATATATATATATATATATATCAATAGTGTGAACTACGCACACAGTCATCAAAATCAACCCTCACATCGGCAAACATAAATTTCCAGTATAAGTCATCTGAGACCCATACCTTCACGGCTTAGCTACATAACCTCCATTAAGCCCAATTAAAACAAGTTTCACAGAACCCATTCAATAACCAAAGGATTAATCGTTAAGTTAAACCATGGGTATCTTCATACCCTTACACTTGCAAGCTTATCTCCATACCAAAACAATCACATTAACTTGGGGGATTTCATCGACCCCATTTTTTTATGAAATAAAATAGGAGGAATGCCTCGACCTCCTTTAGTTTTATCAAACCAAAACATAGCCATTAAGGCCTCAAAAATACCTATTCATTGTTTAGCCAATTATGCAATGAAATAGTAAAAGTGAGTCAGTCAAACTTTGTGACAAAATCCGTAATTCAAGCCAGTTACACAAGTGGGTTGAGCAAAAACAATTATTCAAACTAATTTCTAAGTTCAAATATCAATTTGGGGGAATGTCTCGACCCTCATTCCAATTCATATACCCTTGTTCCCTATTAGTTCAAAACATCAATTTCAAAGCATAAATAACTTATAAAAAACATAAGAAAACAATTCAAGGATCAACCATCCCAAAACCCTCAACCATATCAAAAACACATTAAAATCCATATAATTAAACTACTTAAAACACATTATTTTATGAAACAAGATTTGGGGAAGAGTAACATGTCTAATTGTATCACAACTGTGGAGACAAATCACCCCTGAGAGCCCTAATTGATCAACTTCTTAGAAACACTAAGTGCTCTTGACCTTGGAGATTTGAGAGTGTTTGAGAAGTTATTTTAATTTTTAAGAGTGATAATGATTCCCTAAAGGGGTTTTAAGTCATGGGTCACGATTGGGGAAAAAAGGTAATGTCCAAAGTATCCATAATTAAAAGCTGAAAAAATTGTCACCAATGTCTACAAGTCACTTATATGACTCATAAGGACACATTAGGACTCATCCCCATGAGTTGTAGCATGGATAGTAGATGAGGGACCCCCTTCTAGTAACCCTACGACTTATACCCTATGTATGACTTGTTAAGTGACCCTACTCATAACCAGGACAAAAAATCTTGGGGCACACACTAGTTTGGCTACAGTTAGGACTATACAACTTGTATTGAGTCTTTACGACTCATTAGGAGTCAATCATAATCATAATAGAAACTTGGCCAATCCATACTGGTCAGGCTATGATAAGGGTCCTATGACCTGTAATGACACCCTATAACTAGGAAGAAGAGTCTTAGTCTCGGCAGTGAGTTTAAAAACTTAAAAATTTTCCAAGGACTAAGAATCCGAGTTGTTTCATCCCCTCATCTGGTAGGATCATTCATCCTCGAATGATAATACAAGGCTTTCATTAGCATGAGTTAATGCAGAGCATGCCCATACTTACCTTTAATAATGACAGAAAACAAAGATATCAAGAAATCACCATTTCCATTAACAATGTCAAAAAACAAAGATGTTAAAGAATACACATACCTCAAGCATGATTATCCGATGCGTGAAACAAGAATGGATATTTGGACTTCATGTCCTATTCGGCTTCCCAAGTAGATTATTTACACTTTTGGTTCCTTCATATAACCTTTACCAAAGCTACGTCCTTAGTCCTCAAATAATGGACCTGCCTGTCAAAAAATTCCATCGAAACATCCTCATATGATAAGGTATATGAGATACCAACGCTCTCTAAGGGAACAACTAAGGAAGGATCACCTATGTACTTTTTCATCATCTAAATGAGTAAGACCGGATGGATAGAACCCAAACTCAAAGGCAATTCCAACTCATAAGCCACATTGCCCACTCTCCTCAAAATACGATATGGAACAACATAACGAGGATTGAGCTTCCCCTTCTTCCTAAACTGCATCACTACCTTCGAGAGAGACACCTTTAAGAACACCAAATCATCCGCATCAAAATCCAAGTCCCTTCGCTTACCATCTGCATAGTACTTTTGGTGACTTTGGGTAGCCTTAAGCCTATCCCCAATTACCTTCACCTTTTCCATAGCATGGTGAACCAAATCGGGACCATACAACTAATTCTCACCGACCTCAAACCACCAAATAGGAGACCTACACGTCCTACCATACAAGGCCTTTAACAGAGCCATCTGGATGTTGGAATGATAGCTATCATTTTATGAAAACTCTATAAGAGGAAAATGGTCAACCCAACTAACACAAAAAATTGATCACACAAGACCTTGGCCTGTCCTCTAAAGTCTGTATCACCTTTTCCGCTCGACCATTCATTTGAGGATGAAAATTGGATCTAAGGTTAACCTTAGTCCCTAATCTTCTCTGGAATGAGAACCAAAAGTTAGATGAGAACTGAGTACCTCGATCAGATATGATGAAAATTGCAACACCATACAACTTAACAATTTCCTGAATGAAAAGCTTAACATAATCCTCTGCCGAATAATTAGTCTTCACTAATAAGAAGTCAGCGGACTTAGACATCATATCCATGATGACCCAAATAAAATTAAATTAATAAAGAGACCGCAAAAGACTGATAATGAAATCCATATTGATCACTTCCCGCTTCCACACAGGCAACACCATCTCTTGAGATAAACCACCAGGCCTCAAGTGTTCAACCTTCACTTGTTGACACATCGTAAACTTAGCCACAAAATTGGTCATATCCTTCTTCATGCTATTCCACCAATAGATATCTTTCAAATCATGGTACAACTTCATAGAACGAAGATGACCAGTGTATCTTGACTTATGAGCCTCAACCAAAATTCTTCCATGTAGCCCATCAATATCGGGAACAAACAGTCTGCCTTAGTACCTCAAAATACCATTACCAGCAATCTCAAAATCCATCACCTTTGGTGACCTACCTCATCCTTGATCTGCATTAAAATAGGATCCAAAACCTGTTTCTCCTTCACCTCAACACCCACAGATGACTTTACCACCTTTTGACTAATCACAACCCCATCCTCAGAGTCCAAGAGATGAACTCAAATATTAGAAAAATGGTGAATATCCTTCACTAAGCTTTGCATCTCCTCATCAGCATGAGACAAGCTTACCATGGATAACTTGCTAAGAGCATCAACAACCATATAGCTTTACTTGGATGATAATAAAGACTCATATCACAGTCTTTGAGTAACTTAAGACACCTCCTCTACCTAGATTTAACTCCTTCAAGGTGAACACATACTGCAAACTTTTATGGTATAAAAATATGTCCGCATGAACCCCATGTAAATAATGATACCAAATCTTCAAAGAATAGACCATGACTAACAACTCCAAATCATAAGTCGGATAATTTTTCTCATGCACCTTCAACTTCCTAGAAGCCTAAGCAACCACCTTGCCATGCTACATTAACACACAACCCACTCCCGCACAGAATGCATCACGATAAACCATAAAGCCATTGGTACCCTTGGGTAGGGTCAAAATCAAATCCAAAGTCAACTTATCCTTCAACTTCTCAAAGCTACCCTCGCAAGAATCAAACCACAGGAACTTTACATTTTTCTGGGTCAACTTAGTCAATGGGACAGCAATAGAAGAAAACCTCTCTGTAAACTTCTGATAATAACCAGCTAACCTAAAAAATTCTGAATATCAATTGGAGTTGTGGGTCTAGGCCACTTCTTAACCATCACTACTTTTTGTGGATCTACCATGATTCCCTCTCTAGAAATAACATGACCTGTAAAAGTAACAATATTCAACCAGAGCTCGCACTTATAAAATTTAGCATCCAACCACTGATCTTTTAAGGTTTGCAACATAATGCGGAGGTGATTGGCATGATCCTCTTCACTCTTGGAATACACAAAATATTATCAATAAAAACAATTATGAACATATCCAAGACTGATAGAATACACGATTCATAAAATCCACAAATGTCATTGAGGCATTAGTCAAACCAAAGGACATCACAAAAACTCAAAATGACCATACTGGGTTCGGAAAATAATCTTAGGGATATCCACCTCCCTAATATTCAACTGATGGTACACAAACTGAAGATCCATCTTAGAAAAGTCTTAGCTCCCTAGAGTTGGTCGAATTGATCATCAATCCAAGAAAATGGATACTTATTCTTCATGGTCACCTTATTCAGCTAACAATAATATATACACATCCAAAGGGACTTATCCTTCTTTTGCACAAAGAGTACTGGAGTGCCTCATGGATAAACACTAAGACAAATAAAATCATTATCAAAGAGATATTTCAACTACTTCTTAGGTTCTTTCAACTCAGCTGGAGCCATTCCATAGAAAGGGATAAAGATAGAACGAGTGTCCAAAAGAAGGTCAATCCCAAATTATATCTCCTTATTGGGAGAAACACCAAGAAGATCATCAAATAATATATCAGGAAACTCACAGACCACAGGGACAGATTGTAATTAAGGACTTTCTGAGTTAGTATCTTTAATAAAAAACAAGTGATAGAGACACTTCTCGGAGATCAATTTTCAGGCTCAAAGATAAGAAATGAACCTTCCCTTAGGCATTAAGGAACTACCTTCATACTCAATTACCAGTTTTTTTGGGAATTGGAAACTGACCCATCGAGTCCGATAATCTGAGAAGCATAGCACGAGTACAACTAATCTATTCCCAAGATCACATCAAAGTCTAACATATCCAACTCAATTAGATCCATCATGGCTTCCCTACCACAAACCGATACCACATAACCCTTATAGACTCTTCTAGCCATAATGGAGTAACCCACAAGGGTCTACAGAAAAGGGATCAGGAATACACATAGGACCAAAACCAAAATAAATAGCCATATAAGGGGTCACATAAGAAAGGGTAGAGATGGGGTCAAGAAAAAAATATACATTAAGAGAGAAAAGATTTAGCATACCAATAACAACATCAGGAGATGCCTCAAAATCCTGATGGGTGGCAAGAGCATACAGACGATTCCTACCAATGCCAAAGCTAGAATTAGCATCCTTTGGTATAGAAGTTGACAAAGCAGTAATCGGTACATTATTACCTCAGTAGCAACATAGCCTGAAGGACTGTTCCTCCGAATGTGGCCCGTTTGGCCATATCTGAAGTATTTATTCTACAAGGAGGATGTGACAGAGCTAACTAAGCCCTACTGGCCAAATATTGGGCCCATGTCTCTTGAACCAACTGCTACTCTGAAAACAGCAATCACCGGATAATTTAGAATATGAAGGACTAGCTCTAGAATAAAAATCAAAATTTTCCCACTTCTTCTTAGAGCACTTTCTATCATGTCAACCACTATTCTTCTAGCCTCTACCCTGCTCAAAATACCGAGATCTCTTCTTTTGCCTCTCCCTTATTTTGTCTTGTTCCTTATTTTTATCTTTAACCTATTGCATATACACCACAAGCCCAGAGATATCCATGTCACTTTTCAATAAGGAAGCCTTATACTCCAACACCAAGTCTTGAGACAAGCCCAACACAAACTTTCTCATTTTAGCCCTACTTCTAGACACTAGCTCAGGAGCATAATTGGATATTTGATGAAACTTCAAGGCATATTTCTTCACAATCATCTTACCTTGCTTAAAATTTATGAACTCCTTAACCTTCGCCGCTTTCAACTCCTGAGGAAAGAAGCGATCAGGAAAATTACTAAATAAGTCATCCCATAATTCTAACTCAACATCATCACCGCTAGACTAGTTCAATTCCTCATACCACTAATACGCCAAATCCTTCAGCTGGTATGGAGTGAACTCCATACCCTTGGAGTCAAAAATATGCATTACACAGAAAATCTTCTCCATCTCATTTATGAGCCTAACATAACCCAAACTAGAGCCTAGTCATGTCGAGTATCTCAAGTCCGACAAGGATGGGAAACCATCCCCAATGCCCAACCTTAACTACCCTACTCCCTCTATCTAAAGAATTCTGAGCATATAATAAGATAAAGCAATAATAATTCAACATTAAATAATGTCTATATTTGTAGTGCAACAACCTCAATCAAATATCCAACTAGTGCCAACCCCAATTCCAATACCAATACCAAGGCTAACTCTAATACTGACACCACCCATGCCCATAGTAGTCTGACAAACCCTCTAACCAAAATTATGTAACATTTGGTCGGGACATTCCCCTGACCATAGCCAAAACCAAAATGTAAGAAAAAATAATGAAAAGAAGTCCATAGCATAAAATCGAGTCTTCTAGAGTATGGAAGCTCACCACTTAAATCTAACTCGAAGCTGTCCCCAAATCTAAGTCACTGAGCAGGAAGAATTATAGTATGGTCGGTTCCTGCATCAAATAGGGATACTGCACCCAAAAATGGTTAGTAGAGTGAATGCTCACATACTCAGGGATGAAATAATGCCATTATCCCAAACCAAATCAAATAACCATATGCAATCACACATATACATATATATCATGCTGGGATAGGGAATCGGGTTTAACATGAATTTAAAACCTTAACTTGGGTTGTGTATCTCTGCCATCCTAAATGTTCGGGCATGGGATATATGGGTTCAGCTCTCCCTGCTGAAAGGGTCCCAGTGCGTGTTAGACACATAAATCAGAGAAAAACCTGAGATGACTAGTACATATCCTAATATATAAAGTGTGGCATCTTGCACACGGTCATCATGACCAAACCTCACATCGGCAAACATGATTTTCTAGCATTGGTCCTGGAGGACCTCCACCTTCCACGGCTTTGCTAACACAGCCCTCTTTAAGGCAATATTAAAACCAATTATACATTCCAACCATTTACGAAGGAGACTTTGTTTAGGTATTAACCGTTGGTATCGTCATACCAAAATTAGAGCTTTCAAGTCTATCTTTTTATGCCATACCAAAATCATTACACTAAGTTGACTCCCAAGTTTCCAATTAAACCAAACTATGGCCACCAAGGCCTTTCCAAACCATTTAAAATCAACCAGACCAATTCAAGTTCCATTACCACTTATGTAATGCAAAGATATCAAGAGTAGTCATACAATGTGACATAATTCTTCTCATTGGCATTTTAACAAACACGTTGAGGGCACATAAGTTTCAAAACCATAACCAAGAAATTTGGGGAATCCATAATACCCCAAAATCCATGTCCCATTAACATGCATCCCACAATGAAAAAATCATACTAAAAGCATGAAAAAAAAAACATAATTAAACCATGAGAAACATTATTCAACCATAAACATCCAAAACCCTCAAACATTATATCAAACAATAACAATATCATGAAAATTATACATTAAAACACATTCTCTTTGTAAAATAACAATTAGGGAGGAGTAACATGCCTTAGACACCAAGGAAAATGGAGAGAACCCACCTTTGAAGGCCTTAATTGATTATCTTTGATGAAACCCTAGTATTTTTCTTGAAAGAGCGTTCCAAGAGAGATTTTAAGAGTGTTTAACTCGGAATAATAGGTTAATGAAATTCCCAAAGGTGTTTTATGCCGTGGTATCAAAGGGAGTTACAAAGGGGAAATGTCCAAAATGCCCCCAACTTAAAACTGCAAAATTATTGTAGGTAGTTACGTGTCGACCTTCTGACTCATGACCACAACATACAAATCATACCACTAAGTCGTCACCAAGGCAATGAGTTGGAAACCTATACACTATCCACCATATGACTCCCTATCCCTCACTCGTGATTAGCCCATATGACTCGTATAGTCCAGTTGTACCCAAGATAGCACCCAAAGGGATTGGACGTGGACAACATACGATTCAACTGTTCTACTCGTACCCTATCCTCACAAATCTTAGTAAACCACTCGGACTCATATCTAAGTCAAGTCACTAAGTTTCTCATTTGATAAAAGATCATCATGACGACCCATCACAACCTCTAATGACCCGTACCACCAAGTTATAACCACAATAGAACCCCCATCCACTATACACCTAATAATTTGGGTCACCTGACCTATACCCACACCATACAACTCGTATAGTGAGTTGTTACTGGGATAGTGAGCTCAAAACTCAAGAAATTTCCAAGGGCCAAAACTTGAGGTGTTTCAATTCTCCCCTACTTGGATTATTCGTCCCTCAATTAATGAGACAAAGCAGTGACTAGCAAGATTATACCCCAAAATATATCTATGCTTACCTTTAATACAAAGAACAAATTACCAACGAATTTACAACCTACTTTTACCTTTAAGACAGAAAATAAGGAACTCACAACCTACTCTTACTTTTAAGACAAAAAACAAATACGTGACTGGGATGTCACCAATTGGGTCAGTAGATGAATACTAAGGAGGAACTCAGGATTAGTAATATCTCCTAGAGGTGACTGAACAGGAGTTTCACCAACAGGAGAAAGATTAGTGGGGACTAGTGGAACGCCACGAGGGATATCAGAAATAGCAACCGAAGACCCGGTCTAAACTTTATAAGTAGGATGAGCCCCATCTACATTATCCTCAAGTTGGATAGAGAAGTTTTCATGACATCAGATCTTCTAGGAGGCATGATCTAAAAAGTGAACAAATGGAAATTAGAGGAGATTTCAACACCCTAGACTCAACAGCTCAAAAGTATATCACAAGAAAGGAAACAATCTTAAATGCCTCGTAGACTCCCTCTTATAAGTGTGACGCGCTACACACTTATAAAAGAAACTCTACTTGACATGTCTTTGTGGATACCCAATGGCACCAAACCTGGCTCTAATACCAACTTTGTCATGACTCGAACTAGCGTCTGGTCGTGATGGGTATCTCAAGTCAACTGAGGACCAAAGACCACCCCCTTGGCCTAGCCAAACAAAATATGACACACCTAACATCGACAAAATTCTGAACATGTAACAAGATAAACAATAATAATCATAAAGACAATAAAGAATGTCAACATCGATACCCAAATCCACAGACATATCCACAAAGCCTCTACTAATCCAAAAATAATCTAAGTCGGGACATGCCCCCAACCATAACAATGATTATGATAATGTTAATGTGAAGTGTCCAATTCTAATTTATGGAAGGAAACTGATAGAATAATTAAGTATTCTAGAGAATGAAAACGCACCACTTTACTGCAAATGACCGACGAACCATTGAAACCATTCTAACACTGCATAGGAAAAGTAGAATTTCCTTCAAACCCTGCATCGCATGGGGATATAACATTGGAAGATGATTAATGGGTTGAGCACCAGTATGTAACTCAAGATAGAGGATAAAATAATGTCGTGATCCACATTTAAACATTATTCAAAACCATTGCAAATAATCATATATATATATATATATAAATATATATGTAGGAATAGGGAACAAGGATTAGCATAAAGTAAAACTTTATCCTAGACTATGTAGCTCAACCTTCATAAATAGGTACCCACAGGCTATATAGGTTTATCTCCCACTACTGCAAGGGCCCCAGTGCATATTAGCCACATGAACCAAACGTATCAAGGAAGACCAGGAAATACCCTAACCCCACATCCATCCAATATAGAAATATGTATAAATAGTGTGAACTATGCACAAGGTCATCAAGGCAAACCCTCACATTGGCAAACATGAGTTTCCAGTATAAGTCATTCGATACCCACACCTTCATGGCTTAGCTACATAAACCCCATTAAGCCCAATTAAAGCAAGTTTGACATAACCCAATCATTAACCAAAGGATTAACCCTAAAGGTAGACCATTTGACACGACACGACCATGAGCCTTGTCATAATAGGCATCCCAAGTCCAATCAGGACTGGGGACTGCCCCCTATTACCCAACCCAACCACCTATACCACCCTTAGCTAGGCTGAATTTTGAACATATAAAAAAATAGCCTTATTGTTCTCATTAATACTCTTGGATAGGGTCACAACCATAACCGACCCAACAGACACCAATCATACCGCACCAACCACCTAACCATACCAAACTAGACCATAGACCATAAACCAAAGGGAATACCAAAGCATAATATGAAAATCAATCCCAAAATATAGTAGGATGGAACAACCAACAACATCATCTAATGATGTCAGCCACTGGCTTATTCCAATGCCAAGGACGACGCCAATACCAATCCCGCCCATACCAACCCCCAGAAGTACAACAAAGCCTCTATCCAAAAGAGTAAGTAAATCCGGTTGGGACATGCCCCCAACCATGGCCAAAACCAATATCAAAAAAAATGTCTAAAGAAATCCATAACATGAAATGATGCCTTTCAAAAGGATGAAAGATCACCAATTCAGTCCAAATGCTAATATTGAATCTGCGTGCTAAATAAGAGGAGTAAAATGACCTGTTTCTGCATAGCGTGGGTATACAGATGCCAGTAGATGGGGTGAGTGAGTGACCACTAGCATGAATCTCAAGATAAGGATAAAATAATGCCAGTCATAAAACTAAGTAAAACCATCAATAATGCATACATCCATACATATATAAGTGTCGAGAAAGGGGACCGTGTTTAGAATGCACTTAAAACTTTTACCTGGGCTATGTAGTTTTTTCGTCCTAACCACCCATGGGCCAAATAGGTTCAGCTCCCCCTGCTGAACCATTTAGGTTAAGGGGACCTTAGGTGACCTTTCAATTACTATATTAAATCTACTTGGGAGACTTCTATGTTCTCCACAAGCATAACCATTTAGACTTTAGCCTTTTCAAACCATTTAAGCCATGCATAAATCCTTTGTATCGTTTAAAACATACAACAGTTCCATTAAAAGAAGTCAATGCAATGAACATATCTTTATAAGCATTTTATCATACACCTTGCGGGCATAATATAACCCAAACCGATTCCAAAGACCATTAAACTATTACCATGCAATCCAATTTTCCAAATCCTCCATTAATGCATATAAAAGCATAATTAAAACTATAGTAAACCATCACCAAGCATCCAATATCAAAACTCCCAATAAGAGTTGAAAACTATGATCATGAAATAGTAAAACCATGAAGTCAATTATATAAATCATGCCTTTAGTTGAAATTACAATAAGAGAAGATAATCATGCCTTATACCGAAGAATTGATGGAAAGAAATCACCAAGACAAGCTCCAAAGCAATCCATAAGATAAAACCCTATTCTTCTTCCCCAAAAGCTCTTGAGATTATTATTGAGTGTTTTGGTATAGTTTATAAGTGATAATGAATAGAATATTAGGGTAAATAACCTCCCAAGTATATTAGATATTATGGGTCCTAGGTAAGGAAAGTAGGTAAATATCCAAAATACCCCAACTTAAATCCCTTAAAAACCCACCACAGGGATACTACTGACCCATACGAGTCGTACCTTTCTATACGATCGGTACCACCACTCGTATCCAAACCTCAACCCTTAGATCAAACATTGTCCAGTTTACGACTCATCCAACCAATTATTAACCATAGTATACGATCCATACCCATAACCCGTATCTCTAGCAAAATAAAATACCAGGAGGATCAAACACTACCCACCATACGAGTCCCTGATATGACTCATACCAATCTATTACGACTCATACCTCTATGTCGTACCCATTGCAATGAACAAAACCATCCCACCAACTAAATCTGGTCAACATATAATAGGACCACACCACTCGTACATCAGCATACGGCACGTATTGGGTCTAGAGATTAGATTTCAAGGAAATTTTCAAAGGGTCAAAATCCAGGATGCTTCAATCTCCTTCACTAGGAATATTTGTCCTCGAATGATGGAAAAGGTAAGGGTAACAACACGCAAAGTCATTTACATTATTAAACATCTCTTCAGCAAAATTTGAAAACAAAGAGGCAAAGATCTTAATCTTTTCTTTAACAAACTCAAAAAATAAAGATGTGTTCAAGACACACACCTTTTGCATGAATCCGAGGAGCAAAAAACAAATGCTGACTTAGACTCCATGTCCTCTTTCACTTCCCAAGTAGCTTCTTCCACCTTATGATTACACCATAGAACTTTAATCGAAGCCACATACTTGGTCCGCAACCGATGAACTTGCCTATTAATATCTCAATAGGACCTCTTTATAAGACAGAGAATCCAAAATACCCAATCCTTCCAATGGAACAATCGAAAAAGGATCACCAAGACGCTATCTCAACATAGAAACATGAAAGACCGGATGAACCAAACTTAATCTAGATAGCAAATCTAACTCATAAGCAACATTACCAACTCTCCACAAAATCATATAAGGACCAATAAATTGAGGATTGAGTTTCCCCATTTTACCAAATCGTACCACTCCCTTCATGGGAGACACCTTGAGAAACACCCTATCCCCAAACTCAAACTCTAAGTCTCTATACCTAACATCGACATAGGACTTTTTGCAACTTTGGCCAACTTTAAGCCTATCTCGAATCACTTTGACCTTTTCCATCGCCTGATAAACAAAATCCGGACCAAACATGTCTGCTTCTCCAAGCTCAAATCACCCAATAGGAGATCTAAACCTCCTACCATACAATGCCTCAAAATGAGCCATACCAATACTCGAATGATAGCTATTGTTGTAAGCAAACTTCACCAAACATAGATACTCAACCCAATTGCCACCATAGTCAAACACACGGTCCTGAAGAATATTTTCCAATATTTGAATAGTTTGATCCGCTTGCCCATCCAACTATGGATGAAAAGAAGTACTCAAACTAATCCTAGTCCCCAACCCATTTTGAAAAAACCACCAGAAATAAGAAGTAAACTGTGTACCACAATTAGAGATAATCAAAATATGTACCCCATGCATCTTTACAACTTCCTGAAGGTACAACCACGCATAATCCTCAGCCAAAAAGGTATCCACACTGGCAAGAAATACATAGACTTGGATATCCTATCCTTCATGACCTAAATCAAATCATACTGATTTCAAGATCGAGGAAGACCGGTAATGAAGTCTATATTGATCACTTTCCACTTCTATTCGGGAAAATCAATTTCTTGATACAAACCTCCTAGCCTCATAAGCTTCACCTTAACCTGTTGACACACTATGCACTTGGCCATATAATAAGCCACATCCCTCTTCAAGCCATTCCACCAGTAGATCTCCTTAAGATCATGATAAATCTTAGTCAATCCGAGATGAACAACATAGCTCAACTCATGCACCCCAGCATAGTTTGGAGAACTTTCTTCTGAGTCAACTTAGTCAAAGGAGAAACTATCAAATAAAAGCTTTCCATACACCACCTATAATACCCAGCTAAACCCAAGAAACTTCGAATATCGAATGGAGCTATGGGCCTAGGCCACATCTTCTCCACAGCAACCTTTTGCAGATCTACTAAGATTTCTTTACTAGAAATAATATAGCCCAAGGAAGTCACAACGTTCAACCAGAACTCACACTTAGAGAACTTGGCATACAACTATTGTTTCTTTAAGGTCTGTAACACCACATGGAGGTGATTAGCATAATTCACCTCACTCTTTGAATAAACCAGAATGTCATTAATAAACACAATGACGAAGAGATCCAATTACTGCATGAACACCATGTTCATCAAGTCCATAAATGTTGTTGGAGCATTAGTCAACCCACACAATATCCCCAAGAACTCAAAATGCCTATACTGAGTATGAAAAGTAATCTTAGGGATATCCACCTCCCTAATATTAAGCTGATGGTACCCAGACCGAAAATCTATCTTAGAGAAGAACTTGGCACCTTATAACTGGTCAAACAAATTATTTTTCTAGGGAAGAGAATATTTGTTCTTGACTGTTACCTTGTTCAACTTCCTGTAGTCAATGCATATCCGAAGGGAACCATCCTTCTTGCACACAAACAACACCGGTGCACCCCATGGAGAAACACTAGGATGAATGAACCCCTTATCTAAAAGATCCCTAAGTTTCTCCTTGAGTTCTCTCAACTCAGCCGGAGCCATTCTATACGAATGAATAGAAATTAGACGAGTGTCCTAAAGTAAATCAACACCAAACTCTATTTCCCTATCTGGAGGAACACTAGGAAGATTATCTGAAAAGACCTCTGAAAACTGATTAACCACAAGGACCGAAGACAAAGAAGGACCTTTTAAGTTAGAATCTTTAATCTGAACCAAGTGATAAAGACAACCCTTAGAGGTTAACCTTTGAGCTCTAAGATAAGAATTAAACCTCCCCCTAGGAGTTAAAGAACTACCTTCCCACTCTATAACTGGTTCACTAGGAAACTTAAAGATAACCCTATGGGTCCAACAATCCACAGATGCATAACAAGAATGCAACCAATCTATACCTAGAATTACATCAAAATCTACCATAGACAACTCTAACAGACCCACCGAGGTTTGCTTTCCACCAACAGCTATGACACACCCTCTATAGACTCTCTTAGCAATAACCGAGTCACCTATCGGGGTAGAAATAGAAAAAGGATCCGAGATAACTTTTGGATTGAAACCAAAAGACACAGCCACATATGGAGTCACATAAGAAAGAGTGAACCCCAGATAAAGCAAACAATATACGTCATGAGAGAAAAGCTATAATATACCAGTAACGACATAAGGTGATGCCTCGAATTCCTGACTAGATGCCAAAGCATACAACCTGTTCCGACCAATACTAGAACCAAGAGCAGTAACAGAAGCAGATGACACCCCACCAAGTGTAGAAATAGAAGATGAAGCTAGAGGAATCTTATTCACCCCTACAATAACTTTATTGACCAGACAATCCCTGAACCGATGTCCTACCTGGCCAAACTTGAAATACTTGTCCCTTTCTTCCTTGCAATAACCTCGATGAGGACGACCACAAAATCGACAAGGGGGACACGAAGAAATTGACTAACCTTTACTTACCTGAGATTGGGCATTCTATACCCGAGATTGTTAACACCTTAATGACGCTTGTCTCCCGACTGATACGAAGAACTAGAAAAAAAGGAGCCTGAACTCCCTAATTTCTTTTTCTGCCACTTGCCACCATCCCTACCACCCTTAGACTGAGCACCTCCCTAATAAAAAAGCCTACTCCTCTTTCCTTGACTATCCCCAAACACTGGCTGCTTCTTCTCATCCTCAACTTGCTGCATATGAACAGACAACCTCGAGATGTCCATATCCTTAATCAGCAAGGCAGTCTTAGTCTCCAGAATTAAATCTCTATTTAACCTAGAAGAAAACTTTCTCATTCTCAACCTCAAATCAGCCACCAATTCAGGATCATATGTTTATAGCTAATGGAACTTCAAAGCATATTCCCTTACATATATCCTCCCCTACCTGAGGTTCACAAACTCTTCCATCTTTACTTCTCTCAACTCTTGAGGAAAGAATCAAAACAAAAATACATTAGAAAAGGCATCCCACAGCCATTGTTCTTCCATATCACCTTTATCCCTTTCCCACTCCTTATACCACTGATAAGCAACATCCTTAAGATAATAAGATGTAAAGTTAACCTCCTCTACATTAGGAGCCTACATCACCTAAAAGATCTTTTCCATCTCATCCAAGAATCCCTATGGATCTTCCTCCACCTTTGCCCCAGTAAAATTTAAAGGAACTATCTTCATAAATTGACCAATCATTGTGGCCTCAGCAGATAAAGCACCAGTTGCACTCCGCTCAGCCAGAGCAGCAACCAATTGGGCAATGACATGAATAGAATGATAAAATTTTGCATTTGTCAGATTGCCCTAAGGGACCTAAGGAGAACTATCTGAAATAGAAGGAACTCCAGGACTATCAGGAGTAGGACCATCAGATCGAAGATGTACTCCAGACATGGGATGCACCCCTTCAGCATTATCCCCAAATAGGATAGGAGAATTTCCTAGAGTTCCAAATCTAGGAGTCATGATCTGAAATAAGAACAAACAAGGATTGAGAACTTAAACTTGAAGATAGAATACCAAGAAACTAAAATATTCTTAAATGTCTTGCAGTCTCCCTCTTATGGGTATGGCGCACTTCACACCCATAAAAGAGACTCTACTTAACACGACTTTCTAGACTTCCCAGTTGACCATCAACCTAGGCTCTGATACAACTTGATATGACCCGACCATGGGCTTTGACCTAATAGGCATCTCAACTCCAACCAGG
This sequence comes from Capsicum annuum, assembly GCF_002878395.1. Classification (NCBI taxonomy): domain Eukaryota; kingdom Viridiplantae; phylum Streptophyta; class Magnoliopsida; order Solanales; family Solanaceae; genus Capsicum; species Capsicum annuum. The sequence goes on along the minus strand of NC_061122.1, from coordinate 110,658,729 downwards.
ACCAAGAACTGCCCCTTATTACCCAACCCAACTACATATATCCAACCTTAGATGGATGAATTTTGAACATATAACAAGATAGCATTATTATTCTTATTAAGACTCTAGGATAGGGTCACAACCGTGACCGACCCAACCGAGTCCAACCGTACCACACCAACTGCCCGACCATACCAAACCAAACTATACACCATAAACCAAAGGGAATACCAAAACATAATATGAGAATCAATCCCAAAATATAGTAGGATGGAAAAACCAACAACATCATCCTATGATGTCAGCCCACCAATTTATTCCAATGCTAAGTCCAACACCAATACCAATCTCGCCTATACCAATCCCAGAAGTACCACAAAACTTCTATCTAAAAGAGTAAACAAATCTGATTGGGACATGCCCCGAACCATGGACAAAACCAATATTCAAAATAAGGAAAAAATGTCTAAAGAAATACATAACATAAAATGATGCCTTAAAATTGATGGAAGCTTACCACTTTAGTCCAAATATTGATATCGAATCAGCATGCTAAACAGGAAGAGTAGAATGGTCGGTTCCTGCATAGCGGGGGTATACAACCACCAGTAGATGGGGTTAGCGAGCGACCGCTAGCATGAATCTTAGGATAAGGACAAAATAATGCCAGTCATAAAACCAAGTAAAACCATCCATAATGCATATAACCATAATATATAAGGGTTGGGAAAGGGGATCGGGTTTAGCATGCAGTTAAAACCTTTACCTGAGCTATGTAGCTTTGCCGTCCTAACCACCTACATACCATATGGGTTCAGCTCCTTCTGCTGGAAGGGCCCAGTACGAGTAGCCGCACGACTAGAGAATATCCCATGGGATGACTAGTACATCCCCCACTGTAAAATATGACACACACATATGGTCATCAAGATCCCTTATATCGGCAATATGAGTTTCCAGTTTTTGGCCCCCCAGGACCACCACCTTTCACGTTATAGCTACACACCCCACCATTAATTCCTAATTAAAACCATATCCAAAAAATTTATTTACAATTTATTAACCAAGGCCAATATAGGTGGTATCGTCATACCACCCCTTACTTTCAAGTCATATCCATAGCCAAACCATTTAGGTTAAGGAGATATTGGTGCCCTTCCAATTACCATATTAAATCTACTTGGGAAACTTTCATGTTTTCCACAGGCATAACTATTTAGCCTTTAGCCTTTTCAAACTATTTAAGCCATGCATTAATCCTTTGTCCAACTTAAAACATGCAAGAGTTCCATTAAAAGAAGTCAATGCAATGAACATACCTTTATAAGCATTTTAACAAACACCTTGGGGCATAATATAACCAAAACCAATTCCAAAGATCATTAAACCATTACTATGCAATCCAATTGTCCAAATCCACCATTAATGCATATAAAAGCATAATTAAAACCATAACTAAGCATTCAATATCAAAACGCCCAATAATAGTTTAAAACCATAATCATGAAATAGTAAAACCATGAAATCAATCATATAAACCATGCCTTTAGTTGAAATTATAATAAGGGAAGAGAATCATACCTTATACCGAAGAATTGATGGAAATAAATCACCAAGACAAACCCCAAAGCAATCCCTAAGATGAAACCCTAGCCTTCTTTCCCCAAAAGCTCTTGAGAGAATTATGGACTGTTTTGGTATAGTTTCTAAGTGTTAATGAATAGAATATTAGGGTAAATAACCTCCTAAGTGTATTAAAAATTGTGGGTCCTAGTTAGGGTAAGTAGGAAAATACCCAAAATACCCCCACTTAAATCTTTTAAAAACACACCATAGGGATACGACCGACCCATACGAGTCATACCCTCATATACGATCGGTATCCACCACTCGTATCCAAGACTTAACCCTTAGATCAAACACTATCCAGTAGATGACTCATCAAACAAAGTTGTAACCACAGCATACAATCCGTACCCATAACACATATCCCTGGAGTAATTAAATACCGGAGGATCAAACACTGCCCACCATACGGGTCCCAGATACAACTTGTACCAAACCCTTATGGTTCACACCTTTAATTCATACCCTATGGCAGGTTTTTAAGGGATTTAAGTAGGTTGAGGAAACACAATTATTCATAATTCAAGTGAGTTACACATTGATAGGACCATATGATATTTCCCATAATTGTTTAGCCAATTATGCAATGTAATAGTATAAGTGAGTAAGTCAAATCGTGTGACAAAATCTATAATTCAAGCGAGTTACACAAATGGGTGGAGGAAACATAATTATTCAAATAATTTTACAAGTTCAAACATAAATTTAGGGGGATACCTCTACCCCCATTCCAATTCCCACACCCATGAACCCCATTTGTTTAAAAATCAATCTCAAAGCATGAAGAACTCATAAAACCATAGGAAAACAAATTCAAGGATCAATCATCCCAAAACCACCAACCATATAAAAATCCACATTCAAATACACACAATTAAACTACTTCAAACACATGTTTTTCATGAAATAAAATTTAGGAAAGAGTAATATGCCTAAGAGTATCACAACTATGGAGAGAAATCACCCTTGAGAGCATTAACTGATCAACTTCTTAAACCCTAAATGCTCCTGATCTAGGATATTTGAGACTGTTTGAGATATTATTTTGATTTTTTTTAGAGTGATAATGATACTCTAAAGAAGTTTTAAGTCATGGGTAATGATTAGGGAAAAGGGGAAATGTCCAAAGTGCCCTTAATTAAAAGATGAAAAATTATCGCTAGTGACTACAGGTCACGTATTTGACTTATAAGGACAAATTATGACTCGTCACCATGAGTCGTAGTCTGTACAGTAGTTGAGGGGTCCCCCTCTTATAACTCTATAACATATGCTATGACTCGTTAAGAGACCCTACGACTCATAGGACCCTAGTCGTAACCAGGACAGAAATATTTTGGCATATACTGGTTTGGACTATACGACTCGGATTGAGTCTTTACTATTTATTAGGAGTCAATCATTATCATAATAGAAAGTTGGCCAATCCACAGTGGTCTGGTTACGATTAGGGTCCTACGACCCAAAATGACATTCTATGACACATAGGGAGAGTCGTAGTCTAGGCAGTGAGTTTAAAAACTCATAAATTTTTTGAGGAACAATAATCTACTATGTTTCAATTGGGTGTAAGATATAATCACGAATGTGGTAGGTGATACGACCGAACTAGGGCCTTGTCGTAATAGGCATCTTAATTCCAACTAGGATCGGATTCCACCCCCCGAAACCCAATCTAACCCACCAATATATACCCTGAGTCAAATAAAGTCCAAACATATAATAAGATAGAGTATTTTAAAATGTAAAGACTTTGGGATAAGTCTACATCCAAAACCAACCCAACTAAGTGAATCCACCCAATAGACAACCAACCAAAACAATAACTCAAATCCATATCATAATCATCCCACACCCAAGTCCACAGTTTGTCCACACAAAGCCTATAAATAATATCCAAGAATATCTAGTCAGGACATGCCCTTACCATAGCCAAAAACAAATGTCAAGGGAATAGTAAAAGCATAAGATAACTATAAAATGAAGTGGGCCTTCCGAAGAATTGAATCTCACCATTTCAGTCAGACTCAAGCTATCTTCAAATCACCAAGTCACGAAGCAGGAGGTGTGATAGTATGGTCAGTTCCTGCTACATCATATAGGGAAACATCACTTGAAGATGGGTTAGCGGGTGAATGCTAGCATGTACTCAGGAATAAGAATAAAGTAATGCCATTATTCAAAACCAAAGTAAATAACTATATGCAATAACATACATATATACCATGCCGAGAAAGGGAATCGGGTTTAGCATGCATTAAAAATCTTTAACTTGGGTTGTGTAGCTTTACCTTCACGATCCACCTATGGGCTATATGGATCAAATGTTATCCCTTAAATGAGCCCCATTGCATGTAGCCGCACAAACTGGAGAGACCATAGATGGCTGGGGATTCCCTTGTACCCTTCGCCCTATATGATACATATGTACGTGTATATACTTGGGGGATACCCTTGTACCCCACAAGTAAGTGGTCATCAAGACCAATCCTCATGTTGGAAAACATAAGTTTCTAGTGTCAACATTTTCGGGCTCACACCTTCACGAATAGCTATCACAACCCCCATTATTGCCCAATTAAAATATTTGACACATAACCAAACCACAAATTCCAAGAATCAATTATTAAGGCCTTTATTTGTGGTATTGTCATACCGATTATATCTTGCAAGCAATTTTATTAGCCAACACTTAGGAAATTCCTTCGTACCCTGCAAACTCCCTTATCAAAATCACTTAGGGGATTCCCGTGTACCCCACACGGTTTTTAAAACTATCCTTAACCATTCAACCATTTATACCATGCATTAGTTTTCAAAGTAGTAAATCAAACCAAACACTTTGGGGATTCCATTGTACCCCTATCATCATAGTTTACTATTAAACCAATACCATGGACACCAAGTCCTTTCTATTATTTAAAATCAACCAAAACAATTTAGGTTCCATTACTATATTATGAAATGGAAAGTTTTCAATAAAAGTCAAGCTATGTGAAAAATCCATTCTCATAGGCATTTTAATAAACATGTGGAGGGCTTATAATTTCCATAAACAAAACCAAGAACCAATTGACCATTCCCATAAAATCACATGTTCAATTCCACAAATATAACATGAAAACCATCAGAAAAATATGGGGAAACATTATCCAACCATTAGTAACCAAAACCCCCCAACATGTATTTCAAACCAACATAAATCCACAATTATGCCATGAAAACCATTAAATAAAACATAATTGTAGTTGAACTAACAATGAGGGAGGAGTAACATGCCTTATTTACGAAGATTCATGGAGAGATCTTGATCCTTAAGCCTCTAGATGATCACCTTGAAGAAACCATAGCCCAATTTTCTTGAGAGATTTTAGAGAGAGTTTCAGGAGTTTTTTTATATTTCCAAGTGAGTTATGAGAGGCCACGAAGTATTATAAGACATGAGGTATTAAGGTTTTTGGGGTGGGAAATGTCTGGAATACCCTCAGCTTAAAAGCTGAAAGTAAATGCAGGTGGTACGATTTGGGCACCTCACTCATACCCAATCATACAAGTGGTATCCCTAACTATTACCCTAGATAGTACCTCAAGGGCTTAACACTATTAATCATATGATTACCCTACTCTTCTTGTACCATGTCTATACGACTCGTATAGAGTCTAGTCATACCTTGGACAGTAAGTGATATAGGACACACCATTTACCATACGACTTGGGCTCTTAAATCATACCCATATCATACGACTAGTAAGTTCAAGTCGATGATAGCCAAAAGTCTAAAACACAGGAAATTTCCAAGGGTCAAATTCAGGGATTTTCAATTCTCCCCCACTTGTATCATTCGTCCTCGAATCAAGGGTAAAGAAAAGTACAAGTATGATTTAACACATTATTACCCATCAAACCTCCCCTTAACTAAGTTAGAAGACATGATGTTATGAAGAACACATACCTTACACATGATTTTTCAAAACAGAGAACAAATGTGGATACATGGATATCATGTCCTATTTCGCATCCCAAGTAGATCCTTCTTCCATAAACCACGCATCTAATATCCCCTAAATATTACCATACTCTCCACCTAGCTTTCAACAGAAAGACAATACTTCTCTATCTCAACCTTTCAACTTCCCTCCACAAATACATAACTAGAGGTCTTGAGTATAACCATATATCCATCCTATGTTAAAGACTAATTGGGAGTTAAAGGTACTACTAGAAGACATGGGACCCTATACTTTACACCATCCCGATAATACCACCCCATCTGTCACTATAATAAAGAAACCTCGGGTCTTAATCAAGGAGCTTTGTCTGCATAACATAATGGTTGGGTACCTACCAATAACCACGCTCCAGCCTATCTTTACTACACCCGCTGTATGGATTTCCTCACTATAACTAACACCCTTAATCACTATAACAAAGGTTTTCACCATGCCTCCCCTCTGCAATTATTTCATATGACAACATTCATCTCATTTTTCTATCTATATTTATAACCTTAGCTCTAGTAGTCACCCCAAAATTTCACAACAAAGGACATTTACTCTCTCATCCAAAACATCACTACACTTCTAAGATTAGACCATCCTAACATAAGAAGGGTCTAGAGTATAAGCATCAAGAAGGAGGGGAGTATAAGCATCAAGAAGGAGGGGATCTAGAGTATCTAGAGTATAAGCATCAAGAAGGAGGGGAGTTACTTCCCAATTACGACCCTTATCTGTCGTACTACCCAAAGAGAGACTTGTGAGATGAGATATGGTACTATAGGCATGAGGTACTCCAAAGTAACCACTCAGGTTATAAATTAAGAATTAAACCAACATAAGCACAACACAATACAATTCCTTAGGACTAGTCACTAGAAAAAACATGACTACATACATCATAGGTAGTGGAATGTAAAGATGAGATTCATATTCAGGGAATAAATCGAGGAATGCCGCTCGAAACTACTATTTCTTGGAACCAGGCATGACGTTAGACATGAATATATGAATCTTGAGTATCATAACATAGAGCTTGAACACCTAGAAGCTTGGATTTCTGAGGACCATTATTGCCTTTGATTCAAGGGCTAGAGTATGGACATATGCAGCACATAGAATCACTAGATTAGGAGTAAACTCACCCTGACTTTCCCTTGATGTCCAACGCTCATAGAAAATTTAGAATTAGCCCTTAGATCTCTATCTTACTACACCTATAAGCACAACATCCCGCTCCAACGGGTATTACTACGGATATGTACTAGGGATGCTTGGATCTTTTATACTTAAAACCTCATCAATCCAGATTTTACTTGGGGTCCAGCATGGCCTCACAAACCCCATGCCCTAACCCATTAAATGACTTATCCCCAATCCACCAGTTCAACTGACCTCCAGCCTTTATGTCACAACTTTCCCACTCCAGTATCCCCTGAGTCATCAACCTCATCTCTTCTACATACCCCACTATGCCTACCAATCTACCCCTACAACTCCCTCCTAGCTATCCTCAAACTAACATACTCCCTTTATAAAAATCAACATCTAAGGTTCAAACTTAGTGTCTATCAACCATCATGCACTACCAACCGAGACCACATATAGAATATACATATATGGTCCACCCCAAAAGGAGGTCACCCCAAATTTCTTATCCACCCATCAGTGACCTATACATACCCAAAGAAAACCATCCCCCTTATACACAAAAGGACGAAAGCACCCCACGGAGAAATACTAGGGCAGACAAAACCTTATCAAAGGATACTCAGGCTATTTCGTAAGCTCCTTTGCCTTAACTAAAGTCATTCAATAAAAAGAGATAAGGACAGAAAAAGTGTTTGGAAAAGCGGTCAATCCCAAAATCAATTTCCCCATCGGGTAGGATACCAGGAAGGTCATCAGAGAAGACCTCAGAAAATCTATAAACCATGGGAACGGAATATAACAAAGGACCTTCCAATTTGGAATCTTTAACTAGGATCATATGGTAAAGACACCCCTTGGAAATTTATTTTTGGGCCTTAAAATACAACATGAACCTCTCTTAAGAGCTAGGGAACCACCTTTTCACTCAATAATTGGTTAGCTAAGGAATTTAGAGATGACCTTATAGGTCCAACAATCTAGACACACATAGCATGAGTTCAACCAATCCATCCCCAATATGACATTGAGCCATATCTAATTCAAAAAATCCACCGCAATTTCTTTACTACTAAAAAATACCGTACATCCCTTATAAACTCTTCTAGCAATTATAGAGTCACCTAATGAGGTAGAAATAGAAAAAGGGTTTGAAATACACTCGAGACCAAAACCAAAATGTACAACCACAAAGAGGTTCACATAAGAGAGAGTGGACTCTGGATTAAGTAAACATTACATATCATGGGAAAAGTATTTCAACATACCAGTAACGACATCAGGAGATACCTTAGGCTCCTGAGTGATAGTGACATTATCATGATGGTTCTGGCCAGTATTGAGGCTCAAAGTAGATCCCCTTAGTGTAGGAGCTAGAGAAGCAGCAACCAAGATCCTATTTTCCCCAGTGGCAATCCTTGTGGGACACTCCCGCTACATGTGACCCAACTGACCATAACTAAAACAAATATTCCTCCTCTTATAGCAATAACCATGGCGCAATAGGCCATAAAATAGGTAAGGAGGGTAGGCGGGGGCAGACTGGGCTCCACCAGCCCAAAAATAATAAACATCAGAAAACTGAGAATAAGGGACATTGACAACCACCTGGGGACTCCTCGTGTTCCTTTGCTCAGACCATTGCCCACTACCTCTACCACTATTTCTCTGACCCCTTCCCCAGTCTGAATATTGGGACTTCTCAGTTCGTCTATTTCTTGACCTTTCCTTATTCTTTCTCACACTAATAAGACCAGAATATTGTGACAAAGATGTCACTATCTGGGTAAATAGTTGAATAAAATATCAAAACTCGGCATTGGTAACATCTCCTTGGGGTGACTAAGCATGAGTGTCAGCTTTCAGAGTAGGGTCAGTAGAGACCGGTGGAACTCCACACAGATAATTAGAAGTAGCGACCCTTGACTAGGTATGTACCCCATGAGTTGAACAAGATCTATCCACATCCACCTCGGGTGGGATGAATGAGATTCCACAAGCTTCAGATCATCGGAAAGGCATAATCTGAAGGGCGAACAAAAGAAGATTTTTAGGGGAGAGTTCAAGACCAAAGACCCTATAGCCTAAAAATAGAACAATAAAAAATGAAACATTCCTAGATGCCTCATAGCCTCTCCCTTATAAATGCAATGCATTATTCACCCATAAAAGAGACTCTACTTGACAAGGCTTTGTAGACATTCCATGATACCAAACCTAGTCTCTGATACCAACTAGACATGAACCGAACCAGGGCCTTGTCATAATAGTCATCTTAAGTCGAACTAAGATTGGAGACCACCCATAATAAGCAATCCAACCTACCAATATATACCCTGAGATGGATGAATTCTAACTATATAACAAGATAAAGTATTTTAAAGTGTAATGAATTAGGTAAAAGCCTACATTCGAGACTAACCCAACCAAGAAAATCTACCCAATAGCCAACAAACCAAAACAATAACCCAAATCCATATAATAATCATCCCATACCCAAGTCCATAGTTGTCCACACAAAGCCTCTAAACAATATCCAAGAATATCTAATTGGGACATACCCCTGACCATAGCCAAAAATAAATGTCAAGGTAATAGTAAAAGCATAAGATAAACCACAACATGAAATGGTCCTTCCAAAGAATTGAAGATCACCACTTAAGTCTGACTCAAGCTATCTCCGAATCACCAAGTCACTGAGCAAGAGGTGTGATAGTATGGCCGATTTCTGCATCGCATGGGTATATAATTCCCAAAGATAAGTTAGTGGGTAAATGCTAGTATGTCTTCAGGAATAAGGATAATGTAATGACATTATTCAAAACTAAAGTAAATAATCATATGCAATCACATACATATATACATATATACCATAATGGGAAAGGAAACTGGATTTAGCATGCATTAATAATCTGTAAATTGGGTTGTATAGCTTTACCATTATGATCTACACACAGTGTATATGGGTCCAGTGTTACCCTCTGAACTGGCCCCAGTGTGTGTAGCCACATGAATTGAAGATACCATAGGTGGCCAGGGATTCCCTTGTAACTTTTTCCCTCTATGATACATATGTATAAGTATATATTTGGGGGATTCCCTTGTACCCCACAAGTACGTGATCATCAAATCCAATCCTCATGTCGGCAAACATGAGTTTCCAGTGTCAACCTTGCAGACTCATACCTTCACGGCTAGCTATCATAATCCCCATTATTGCTCAATTAAAAAATTTGACACATAACCAAAACACCAATTCCAGGAGTCTATTATTAAGTCATTTATTAGTGGTATCATCGTACCGACTATAGCTTCTAAGCAATGTCATTAGCCAATACTTAGGGGATTCCTTCGTACCCCATAGACTCCCTTATTAAAAATTTTTGGGGGATTCCTGTGTACCCCAAAACTTATGCATAGTACTTAGTTAAAGAGATCATACAAGTCACCTAACTATCATCAACCTCACCACAAGAGATTTACTTATATTCATTGGCAAAGATGCAATTTATCATAAGAGTAGGTATGAGAATCAAATTAGGCTTACTCTCTCAACGAATTCACATGCCACATAAGATGAACCATAGGATTTATATTAGTGTAGTACTCCACTAATATCAGAATATCAAGAGATCCAGATCAAATAGGACTTAAAAGGTTGTAATGTAGGCTAAGGGATGGGTAGGAACTATTCTAGCCAGTACTAGTGACTATCTTCTCCAAGCACTTTAATACATCACATTATACATTAGGATCCTTTATAAACAACCAAAATTTCACCACTTATACCTTCACATATGTTTTTTATTTTTCCCTATCTATTTAAGCTAGTTCACATATATTAAGGAGGGAGTGTTCTTAACCAAAACATGATTTAATTATTCTTTTTTTATTACACTGATCCCAACCATATTACATAAACTTGTTCACACCAATAGATACTCTTTTGGGGCTTCACTTTCACCTATTTCCTTCTTAAATTTTTACACTCCTTAACCCCTGAGTTTATAACTAAAGTGCTTATGATTTTTGGATTAAATTACGATTAATAAAATAAGGGGAATAAGCTAGATATTATGCTATCAAAGAATAGGATAAAGTCTCAACAGGGTTAACTAACATTATGCAATAAGGGTGGACAAACAGGATATGAACATGACAACCAAAGAAATGCCTATATCATCTCTTAAACCCAACATTCTTAATTTTTCTTTGTATGTACACCAGGCAAGTTCTAGACATCAATGCAACAAGGAATATACAATAAATATCACTCACACATGGAACATGCTCAACTCAACTAGGATCATTATAGACTCTAAACCAAGCAATAGCATAAATTCATAATTAATCCAACAGTGCACAAGAGTCGTAAAAATATTCTTGAGTATCTCAAAAATAGTCATTTAACACAATCAACATGCTTTTTACATTCAAAATTAGTTATCTCATGTAATCATACATAGCAACTAGTAAGAACATCTCACTTATATCTAACACAAAAGTTTTAAAGTATACTCTTAAAAATAAAAAAATAAAAAAGAGACAAGGTTTAAAGAATGGCCCCTTGTAAAAGAACCAAAAAGAAAAACCAAGGTGTGGGACAAAAAAACCAACAAGGGAAAAATCTTTTTGTAATTTTTCAAATTTAGCCAAAAACTATAAAAACAAATAGAAACAAAAATTCTATGGAAGCACTTCACCCTAAACCATGGGAAGATTCTCCACTCCACACTTAAAAACACACTTTCTCCTAAAGTATAATTCAAAAGCAAAGATAGAAATACTCCATAAGGCCTCTAGGCCTAACTAGTGGCATCTTTATTATCAAGAGGGTCTGATGAACCCCACACCCAGTCTTTGTGATACCTTTTAGCTTGGGTTTTTGATAATCAAACTTTTCTTCAACCCATGACTCAATAAAAACAAAACAAATGTGATATAAAAAAATATATGAAAATAAAATATCTGCCTTAACTTGGGTTGCCTCCCTAATTTAGTATTGCGGCACAACCCACATTACTACTCTAACCATATTCATTCATCTTTTTCCTCCTACTCGGAGGCTATTTTCTTAATTTTTTTACCTTTTGAGCGTTGACTCTCAAGGTTTGCATCTTTTTCAACAATAGCCTTTTGGAGATCTTCTTTCATCTCTACAACTTTGGGCTTATTGGGTAGTTTATATCACTCTATGAGATAGTCTAAAGAGGTCATTGGTGAACTGCACTCCACAACCCCACACTTATCCACATCCATAATTGTGATCATCCATAAATTCTTATAGTGTAAAGGTGCATTGAGTGGTTTGTTTACTTTGAAGACCACATCTTCATCATCTAGTCTAATTTTTAGAGTGCTTTCTCTAACATCAATTTGTTCTCCTCCTATCACTAAGAATGAACTTCCTAATTTGATTCCCACCCTGTCATCTACATTATATTCAAGCACAATAAAGTCAGTAGCAATAATGAACTTACCAATCTTAATAAGGATGTCTTCAATGATTTCTTCGGGTTACACTTTAGTTCTATCCACCATTTAAAGCACCACCAAATATGGCATCAATTTTTTTAAACTAAGAGTATTAAAAATAGATAGGGGCGTCAAGTTTATGCTTTCCTGTAAGTCACCTAAAGGTTGGACCACATTATTATAACTAATTTGTATAAAAAGGTTGAAAATCCCTAGGTCCTTTAGCTTGTTTAGAATCTTAATCATCACAACTAAACTATATTTATCCATCAGTCTTACTGCTTCAATGTCATTCAGCTTTGTCTTATTAGTCACTACATCTTTTAAGTTCTTGGCATACTAGGCATACCTTACAAAACATCTAGAAATATGAGATTAATATAATGCTCTCTGAACATTTCAAAGAACTTCTTGAAACATGAATCATCCTTAGCATTTTTTATCCTTTGAGTGAATGGTGTTGTGGTCTTTCTTATACACGCTCAGCTGCTTTTGTTATTGGATACTCAGACTTCCTTAATTTTTAAGCTTTTTTGGTTTTTACTTGTTTTTCCTCTTCCATCTTTAGGACTAACTCTGCTTGTACCTTTTAATTTTTTTAGACGTCTGCCAATCAATTATCTACCACTTCTCAAGGTGATTGTCATTACTTGGTTAGGATTTTCGTATCACTAAGCAAAGCCCCTTGCGATCTGGCATTATGGGCCTAATGGAGTTATCCTAACTATGTCTCTAAATTTTTTTGGGCAAGTTGATATTTTTAATCTCTGCAGCCATCTGTTCTTATTTTGCCAAGATCTTTTTCAAGTTCTCTTTAATATTAATGTCCTACACATTTTTTTTGTTGTTAAAACTATTGAGTCTAATCCTGATTATTTCCCCATGAGTAGTTGGACTGACTCTGCCACTTATGGTTGTAGGCATTACCATAGTTCAGAATTTCCTTCTATGCATTTCCTACAAAGTTCACCGATTCCAGATTTGCTTTATATGACTCTGCAGAGTGACCACTAATGCCATAAATCTCACACCAACATAGGTTTTTCTGGACTACATTCACCTGGTCTTGAGGTTGGTTCACACCCAACTTACTGAACTACATCATCATTTGATTTTGTAAGGCTAACAATTGAGCAGCCAAAGTTGTTATGCTATCCATCTCAATCATACCTGAAGACTTTTTCATGATACTTCTGGAAATATCACCATGCCAATCAGTATTACCTTAAGCAATTTGATTTAGGAGAATATAAAGCTCATTATAAGTTTTTTCCAAAGCTTGACCAATTGCAACTGAATCTAACAAATTTTTTATGTTATCGTTAAGAACTTCAACAAAATTATGAGATAATACCTTATTGATCTATTAGTAATGTGGACAATACATGAGAAGAGATTTTAACCTCTCCCAAGCATGATATAACTTCTCTTCTAGCATCTGCTTAAAACTCAGAATCTCACTATATAACCTTGTAGTCTTTCCTGATGGGAAGAATCGGATGAGGAATTTCTTTACTAGATCATCCTATGTAGTGATGGAGTTTAAAAGTTCTACCTTCAACCATTTCTTTACTTCCCATAAAAGTGAGAAAGGGGATAGAGTGAGCCTTACATAGTAAGTGGAGACTTTAGTGAGTATAAAAGTATCTCCAAGAAGTTCTATAGATAAACTTATGGATCCATGTGATAGTCCTGTGAATAGCCCACTAATGTGCAACAACTTCACCATATTCTATTGAGCTTAAATCTACCTCTAAGTTCTGGTCTATGGATGGTTTAGGTAACATTGGTTGCGAAGTGGGATTAACAGTTCATAAATTGTTCTGTGAGTTGGTTGAAGATCACCATTAGCACAAGAATGGTTTCTTCCTGATGAATTTTAGGTATCCAATAGAGAAGTACTCCTTCTCTCCTCAACTGATGTAAGCATTGCTCAGTTTCAGGATATGGGTCAACCAAATCTATTTCCCTTGTAACTTACTTACGTTTCAAACCTATACCTGAAAATTCAAAAGCTAATATCACGTTGTTAGCAGTAACTAAAAATAAGATAGTTTGAAATTTTTAAATTCTCGGCAACGATGACAAAAACTTGTTATTTTCTAGCGCACACATAAGTGTACATGGTCATCCAAGGAGTAAAGTTGCCTTTAAAATCCAAGTATCAATCCCACATGGACTTGTGCTCAGAAACAACATAATTCTAATATTACTATGAATAATAAAAAAGTGCAAGAGTAACCAATAAGGTTTGAGAATTGAAAATTAAAAGTAACCATAAAAATTATTATAAAGTGCTTAAACAATAATGGGGAGAAATCTAGGGTTAAGGCACTGCGAACACTCTTAGACATATAATATCATTAGTTTAGTTAATTATCTTGGTTTTTGATTCATGGGGGTTAATAACATAATTAGGGAATGGTCATCTTCAAATCGTCTATCTAACTTAGCCCCACAACTACATCATTGAGCGGGGATATGAGAACTAAGCTAAATGCATTTATAGTTCCTTTCGTATATAAACCAAATAGGGTAAATTAGGTATATTATTATCCTAAATGTAAATCTTGACTTCAATACCTCTTCGTATAAGATTCCACTTTATATATCTTATGATCTAATCTATTGTTTCTCCTTTTAGGTTCACAATAGAAATATAAGTTTATCTTAAGGTTCAAAAATCCATAAAATAGTATGAAAAGGATATATGAACAACCAATCATGATAATCAACATAAACAAACTTAATTGAAAGAATACGTAACTATGTTCTTATCCTCAACCTTAGATGAGGGTGTTTAGCCACTCATGGATTTACAATGAATTGCAATTAAGGAATTCATATATAAAAACCAAAAGTAAACTAAAAAAAAAAAAGGATAAATATCCCTAATTTTAGCCTCCTAAAGTGTATATCTATCCCCAAAAGTCGTTCAAGGTGTGTACAATCAAACCCAAGTGTCCTATTTATTGTACGAGAAAAAGGGCCCATTTTATGACCATGGTGCTCTGCATTTAGGATTATGGCACTCCTTTAACACAGATGCCCAATACTTTGTGAAATATTTTTTTGTGACTTGGGATGTGTAACTCCCTTATCTGGAAGGATAGAGTGCATGGATTGCCCATGGCCTTAGAAATTCAAAATTTTGTCATAGTATGCTCCTTCCTTTTTCCTTTGAGTTCCTCACTTCTTGGGTGTCTTCCCAACATCACTAAACCTTGTTATGCTTCCAAAAAATGAAATTTACATCTCACATTGACTCTTATATCATCAAACACCGCAAATTCATGCACATAACACACTGGAATCCATCGAGATAAACTAGAACAACACATAACTCAAGCTAGTAATACTAGTTTTCTCATCTAAACTCTATGTGATAAAATTGAATATAAACTTGTTTCAAACACACCTTAAACATTATAATCAAGTATTTTAACACATATATGCTCAATTAGATGAATATGAACTTATTATGCACACACAAAAGTACTCAAAACTAGGCTAAATAAGTATAAATAATGATACTTAGGTGCATAAATCCACCTACGATCATTTCGGCATTTGAACATTCTCTCATATTATTGGTGCAATAAGGTTGGAAGACACTTGTTCCTAGGGTTATGGTACATAAAAGGAATTTACCCCCTACAGGTCATGACTTGAGGGTGGTTATGATACTGATAGAGTGGATGTACGAGGTTCGAGTGAGTTTGACTGTTCCATGAGTGAACCAGTGAATATATCTATATATTTGATAATTGATTAAATTGTATTGACTTTTTTTTACTTGGCTTGACTTACATAACTTAGTTGTAAATGGCTTGACTTGTTGCTTGTAATCCTAAGTTGCTTAATTGATGCTTGTTATTCTAGGTGTAAGTTAGAATAAGCATGGATTAACTTGTTGTACTACCTTTTGATTAAATATTCATATTCTCATCTTAGGTTGGATAAATACATCTACCGGTACATTATTTTTCTTATGTGCTAATACTACACATGCTCTTACTTTTGTTGAGTGCAATGCATATTCCAACAACTCCTGCAAAAGCTCATTCGTGACTCTAGAGTGTGATCAAAATTTTAAGGGAGAGCAGCATATTCAGGATACTATGGAATCTTTATTTATGATATTGTCCTTTAGTTTTTTTGGGGTTGCATCCCCTTCTTGACATTCTTACTATATTTCATACACCGATTTTCGGATTCTGAGGGTGTTTTTGGTTTAATACTTATTTCCACATCTTCCTAAGTTATTAGACCAGATGATCCTTTAATTACTAATGGGATAAGTTTCTTTTTCTCTAAGTGTTGTTTAATGTTTTGAGGGTTATTAATTCTCCCACCAGAGAATGGTATGGTTTTCACTCATAACCAATCGAGTTGTGACAGATACCATCTGACCTACATACTATTGGTAGTTCCAAGAAGCCATCAAAATTAAATCCATATCTAAGACTCACATGTTTGGTCATTCTAGTGTCTACTATTGGTAGTTCCAAGAAGCCATCAAAATTAAATCCATATCTAAGACTCACATGTTTGGTCATTCTAGTGTCAAAAAGTTCAATCATGCAATGAGTATGCTTATTCATTAGATCTCTAAAGTTTCTTTTGAAATTAGGGTTACTATCACCTCTTATATCCCACACAATATATCTACTAAGGTTACTCACTGGGATATATATGTGGGAGAGGGAGTTCATTGTCAAAGGAGTGTCTTTGGCTGAATATTGTCTTGGTCTCAATATTGGGATCATCGCCATAACGTACTTCATTAGGATAGTGCTCACCACTAATCGTAGAACTAAGGAACACCTTAGTAGAGCCACTTGAGGAGGGACACGTGGGAGGTTGTTCATTTTGTAGAGAATAAGATTGATTAGGACATAAGAAAATTAGAGATAATTTCTCTTATTCAGACGAATTAAGAGGTGTATAATTGTGAGAAGAAGTGTAAAGATTTACGGAAGATGGAGAGTGTGATTTTTATTGTGATAATTGAAAATCGTTGCATTTGTTTAAAAGATTTACTGGATTTTCTTCATCCAGTTGCATGTCCACTTAACTATTGGTTTATGCCATTTGGTGGAAGGGGTGTGCTACTTGGGAGTGCAATGGATGGGGACAATTTTGAGGAAGCCACATTGTCATTGTGAATAGTTGGTTGGAATGCTTGAATTGTATAGTATTAGTAGTAGTAGAAATAAGGTACCTAGAGTTAAGGTGGGCCAAATTGGAGACATACATCCTTTTCTTAGTAGGTGTTTCATTCGTTTGAGGCATGGAAAGGGAAGAATGGGAAAAAGTTTAATGAAGCTCCGAATATATTTTGAAAATTGTCAGGGTGCAGAAGTGGCTTTACAACATCTTTTTCGAGTTTTGGAGGAATGGAAACTTTATTAAGGTTTTTGTTAACATACTCTGTACCCTTATTAACAGAGGATTTGGATTTAAACGTAGGCTGATTTTTAGGTACAAAGTAATAGGAGAAAGAATTTAATTAAAATCATTTTGATTTGTACTTTTAAAAGCTAATTTTTTAGTAGACAAAAACTTACCAGATTGAAAGTATTTTTACATTATACCTACGATGCGGATATCCTGTAGTGCAATTCCACTATTGTATTAATCTCATCTTAGAGAATCCTTTTTCGTGAAAGATATAGTTTGTCATTCATCTTTTTCTGGTTGAGCATGTTCTTCTTCATTAGTGGTGTTATCCTCTTTAATTCTTTTTTCGTGGGAGCTGATGTTGGTATGAATATTTTGAGGTATCATGACCTAAACGCCCACTCATGTTGCATAGAAGTACTCTATAGCTAATCTTTTGGATATGGGAATCATTTTATATGTGATTGGTAATGGGTACCTCTAGGAGAATTTTAACGTATAAGCAAGCATATCTATCTCTAAGAGTTGAACTTGTAGCAGAATCAACATTTAGTAATTTATCAATTGCATTTTTTATTCTTTGTAGTATTGCTCCATCATAGAACTCAATGGGAAAGTGTGAGAGTCTAACCCAAACAACAGTGTGAGTTTTCTTAGCTTCCCGGGGACAAAATTAGGTTACCATCGCTTGACTGATAGAAAATGATTGTTTACAAACCATATGCAATTGGTAAACAATATTTAAAATATTATTTAATTATATTAACATGAGAAGAGTTCTTATAAATACTTTTTGTATAATTGTTAAAGTATGTAATATTAATTTTAAATATAGAGTTAATTTAATTCAATTTGAATTTAAAGATTGTTAAATTAATTCTCAAAAAAAAAAATATTACATAACTTAAAATAGATTAGTGTCATACTATATAATGGTGATGACAAAATATTACATAACAATGATAATGTTAAAATCTAAGTCAATGAGAATAAAGAACAAAGTAAAATGGACTCTATTTTAAGTAACAAGCTCATAATAATAAAAGAATCCATGCACCGCAAAATATAGAGTCTAAGTTGTGTTTATCAATTAATTTCGTAATTTATAATATGAATATTAAAAAGATGAATAACTAAAACTTACCTATAATAGTCTCTAAGGTATCTGCTTACGTAAAAAAAAGTTAGAAAAATTACATAAATCCACAAAAATATCCTTATCATATCTACTTATTCTCGCACTAAGTTATTTAATTACATATTTTTTCACTGATTAACAATTCTCTCACTACAGTACTAGATACATCTCAACTCCACACCAGCCACAACTACTCCCTCCAATGTCGTCGTGGCTCCCCTTTTAATCTCGTCGCAAATCTCGGCCCTTATATCTATCTAATTTTTTCTAACCCCAAGTTACTCTTACTAGAACAATTAATTTTCCCCTTTTGCTCTCTTCTCACTTCATGTCTCCACCATCGCTGACACGGAGAAAACCATCGATAGGCTGTTGCGAACTTCACCATAATTTTAAAATCATAGCAAATCTCACCCAGTGTTCATATTCTCTACTTCCACCATTGTTGATATTTTATTCCTCAATTATGGAATTCTTTCAACTAGAAAATTTAATAATCGAGAGTGGTGCAAGCTGTAGTTTTGGTAGCGGAGATCCAGTGATGATTATGTAACACTTTTACCTAACTTAAATTCATCTCAAAAATATCAAAGACTTGCTTTAAAGATGAATATACTTTTATACATGTTGAATTTTCAAGATTTTTACTTTGCATTGTGTGGGAAATTGAATAAGCTTTCGATCGATACCAAATTCACCCAAATCCGACACCCGTCCGAAGAGTTAGAGCCATGTTAGTAAGACAATGTACCACCTGGTAATCTAGCGTGTCGCGGAGGCAGTCCAAATGGCATTTGTCATTTTCTAGTGAAACAACACGATATCACTGCGTCGCACCACTAGCCTTTTTCCCAACTGTCACTTTCCATTCTGACTCCGCGATCATGGCGCATCGCGCCAAAGGGAAAATTTATAACCAGTGAGGCACTGCGTGGCACCGTGTTGCGCCATCAGCCCAGTTCCCAGTTGTCCACTTTCCAGTGGTACGACGGGATAGTGGTGCTTTGCACCAGGTGCCCAGTGCAGAAAATTTTCACAAAAACTTAAAAGGATGCCCATGGTTAAAACAGTCATTTCCCATAATTTTATTATGCCCAGATACGGGATTTAATCCCGAAAAACATCCTTAGATACTCATTATTCAATTTATCCCCAAATTAAAAAGTATTCTCTCTCAAAGAGGCAAAAACCCTAGTTCAAGAAATCAAGAACAAGTCTAAGGATTTCTTCCAAGAACTTTCAAGAAAGAATCTTCCAAGGTATGTTAGATGTTCATCTATGGATCCTTACCTTCCATGGAGCCCAAGAATTCTTTTTCAAATACAAGATTTATGAGTTATGATTTTCATGTTTGAATTAGATTGAATTCATGTTCATGATGTTGTTTGAGTTTTAATCCATGATTTAGATTACAAGTTCCAAGAATTGATTCTAGTATGTGTAGAATTACATGATGTTCATGATAAACCTGTCAATTTGCAAGTTGATTGTTGTAATAATGTTAACCCTAAGTGTTTATGATTTGATGAACCAAGTATGATTCTTATGTGTTTGATAAATTATCTATGCAAATCAAATAATGCTATTATAGCATGCTAACATGTATTCCCCATCCATGTATAAGTTAATGCATTACAAGTGTTGATGAAATGTCTCTATGAATGAATTATGACCAAGTGAACATTGTTATGTTATTCAAGATGATGCTTTGCTTTACTTTTTATGCTATCGAGTCCTAGGGTATTTAATACTCGATAATTTAGTTGTTTACCTAGAGCCAGTGTCAGTGACAGGATAGTATCAGTCATGTCACGATCAGTAGTACTCTCAATCAGTTACAGAGCTCAGTAGAACTTATCCAGTTACAGAACTTAGAAAAACTCAGTAAACTCTGTATCAGTCCAGTCCGGCTCAGTATGATCAGATTGATTTCTTTCAGTTGGGAATAGGATTCAGCATCGAGTGGGCCTAGGAATGGGTTTTCACCCATTATCTAGGACTGGGTCCCTAGAAGCAATCCTTAAGTTCCAGAACTACGTAGCCAGTTTGGGTTAAGAGATGTCACCCGTTAAATTGGACTGACATACTCAGGGATCACCCGTTAGTTTAGGACTGATCACAGGGGCCACCCGTTAGTTAGGACTGACTCTACAACAATTGTTAGTACCCAGGCACAGTGCTAACAGCCTTCTAATTGGGGTTACAGATTAGACCCTGATTAGCTCAGATTGGGGCATGTCGGTTAGATGATTACCTCTTATAGTTTCAGTTTTAGTCTTCAGTTTAGAACTCATTTCAGTTTTACATAATCAGGACTATCAAACACAGTCAATCAATATCAGTAAATCAGTTATCAGTAACTTCAGCTATCAATTACTCAGTACTTAGTTTCAAAAAAGCTTAGTTATAATATACATATATGCACAGTATTATATACTCAGTATTTACAGTAGTTTCAGTTATCCATGTACTCTCATATTCAGTTACTCTATATCATTCAGTCAGTTACTATTCATGCATATGAACTTTTCCATTCAACCTTACCTCATCTATCATATCAGTATATTCCCACGTACTGATGTATACTTTCCTACGCTATGATATTTTATATCATAGGTTTAGATGCTCAGGTTCCCGACCACGCATAATAGATTCAAATTCGGCCAATAGCAGCAGATTTAGCAATGATTCCTCATCATTCGAGGATATTCTATTATTTTATATTTTTGTAAATGTAGTAGTTCAGTAGATGGAGTTAGTTGGGGGATTGTCCCACCAACTCCACTTTCAGAAAGATTCAGTTAGAGGTTTTTCAGACTAGATTTTTAGACAGTATTCAGTTTTACAGATGTTATATTTTATCAGTGTTTCAGATGTTTTGAACCTTATGGCATTTCAACCCATTTTTCTGCATTAATTGTAGTATTATTATTCAGCGCTCACAATAGATATCATTCATAGTTTAGCTTATGGTCCTTCGGGGTCGTAAGCACTATGTGACGACTAGGGGTAGTCCCGGGTCGTTACAGATTAACATGGAGAATTTGAGGTTGTTCTTTTTCAGTTGTTTTACTTTAATGAAGATGATCTATGTTTCTTCATCTAAGTCTAAGTATGTATGTTCACATTACATGGATCAAAAGTTTTACGGGGCATCTTGATACTATATATATATATATATATTGGATACACTCTATGAAACTCATACTGAATACATTAAATTAATACCGAATATACAAGATGAAATTGGTTCTAAATATTGTGCTTCTTTTTCTTCTTATTCATTTAAGTATTATTTATACACATATACATTATCAAAAATTATGGAAAGGGAAACTTTGATGCTAGATACATGTATATTGAATATCATGTATGGTACTGGTATCCGATACATTAAATTAATACTGAATACATACAAACAGATACCTGAACTCATTGTCGGATATTTTGTTTCTATTCTTCTTCGTCGTATAAGCATGTATCTATACACAGATATATGTATTACAAAATTTCAACTAGATGACTTTAATAGTAGAAACATGCATTTTTGTAATACAATGTATGAAATTAACACTGGATGAATCTAATTAATGCTAGACACATATACACAACAATAACAACATATCCAGTGTATTCCGACAAAGTAGAGTTCAGGGTGGGTAAAGTGTACACAGTCCAAACAACTACCTCAGATGAGGTAGAGAGGTTGTTTGTGATAAACCTCTGTCTCATGACAAATAACAGAAAAATAAGCAGAAAACATAAAAACAAACAACAAAATAGGTAATATACCACTAAATAATAATAGAAACAAGACATCCACAAAATAAGACTATGAACTAACTATCCGAAATCACAAAAATCATCAAAACACCACGAATAAGAAACTACAAGACACGTGAATAACACTATGACTACAGGTACATCGAAAAACAAAGCACTCTTCCCTACTAGTAAGGACGCTTTCCTATCCACTAACCATCTACCCTAATTCACATTCTCCATACCTTCCTATCAAGGGTCATGTCCTTTGTAAGATGTAACTACTCCATGTCATGCCTAATCACTTTCCTCCAATATTTCTTCATCTTGTCTCTATCCCGTCTGAAACCATCCATAGTGAGTCTTTCACACCTTCGTACTACAGCATCTGTACATCGCCTCATCATATGACTAAACCATCTCAACCTTTTGTTACATCTTGTCTTCTACCAAAGACACTCCCACCTTCTCTTGAATAATCTCATTTCTAACTTTATCCGTCCTGGTAAGTCCGCATATCCATCTCAACATCCTAATCTCCACTATCTTACACTTTTAAATATGGGATTTCTTAACTGACCAATATTTTTTTCACACAACATAGTATGTTAGACTGCCACTCAGCAGAACTTACCTTTAAACTTAGGAGGCACCTTTTTATCACATAAGACTCTCGAAGCGAACCTTCATTTCAACCACCCTGCACGGATATGATTCATGACATCCTCATCAATCTCCTCATGACATCCTCGTCAATCTCCTCATTCTCCTAAATCATAGACCTAAGATACTTGAAAATGTCTCTTTTTTTAATGGCCTGAGAATCTAGCTTTACTACCACGTCAGCCTCATGTGTCAATTATTAAAATTACACTTCAAGTAATCCATCTTGGTCCTACTCAACCTAAACCCTTTAGACTCTAAGTTCTATCTCCAAACCTCCAACTTATTATTAACTTCTCTCCAGGTCTCATTAATAAGCACTACATCATCACCAAATAACATACATCAATGTACCTCCCCTTGAATATGTTGTATCAATACATTTGTCACTAAGGAGAGTAAAAACAAATTAAGAGTTGATCCATATTGCAACCCAGTCAAATACATAAAATTAATATTGTATACATATAAGAAGATACATGAAATTAATACCAGATACATATAGACATATACATGAAACTAAAACTAGATAGATCTGAACAGATACACTGGACGAAATTTGATGAATGTATTCATGTATGATAGATACTAGATACATGTATCTTTAATATCGGGTACATGTATTTGAATAAAATTGATATTATATTTACATCAAATAATGAATTTATTATTTAAAGATTACTAAAATGAAATCAATTAAATAACATAACCAAGATATATGTTTCCGTTAATTTCTTGATTTTTGCCTTATATTAAGGAATTTGATTAATTTAAATTTTTGAAACTAATTGTCCATGTATCAGAAACCATAATATATCTGCCTTACTTTTTAATGGGGTATTTGTAATATTGAAAATCAGAAGGACAGAGAGTAATTAGCTCCTATAGTAGCGGGATTTGTATTGTTTACTCAAAAAAGTTCCCACCAACGGTGGATATTAGTTATAATTTTAAAAAATTACCAACATTCATTTATATTGGAGTAGACAGAGTATGGTGTCATTTGATATGTAGACTAAATTATTGTGGGATTATACTGTCAGGACTAATTTATACTATATGGAGGTGGTATAAAATAATTCCATGTTGGGTGGGATAAGATGAAATATACCAAGATAAAAAAAATACCAATAATTCATTTATATTGGAGTAGAGGGATGTTTTAACTTATTCACCAATTGTAGGACATGACATTAACTCACCAAGTAGTGAAACTTCCTGTAGGGTAATTCTCCCTCTTTCAAATTTTGTCTCTCTTTCGATATTATTCTTCTCTCCAAGTATTTTCTCTTGCTTAACTACAAAGGATACCAACTAACTTTGGGTTGAAATTATCACACTAACAACATGTTGCAAAAAAGAAAGAGTAAATAAGTTATGGTTGATTATAACGATTTCGAAAAGGAGATTTTAGAGAAGAAATTTAAAAAATAAGGAGGCTTATGTTACTGCTCAGTGGCGGACCCACTTTGGTTCAAGTGGGTTCATATGAACCCACTTGGTTGAAAAATTAAATCGTGTATATGTGTATATATAATCAGTCTTTATAAGTATAATAGTATATATTTAATTTTGAACCCATTATAATCAGTCTTTATAAGCATTAGTAAAGCAGCAGCCTTAGAGGAAAAAAATAAAGCAGAAGCCACGAGCCAATCCAGTGGAAGCGAGTTCAATTCTTGATACCCGCGTCGCGAATTCGAACCCCAATAGCAGCAACCTTTTTTAAAAACTTTTAAGCATCAGTAAAGCTGCAACCTTAGTGAAAAAAATAAAGCAGCAACCACATTTTTTTTGATAAAAAAAAGTTCACTTTTCAACTTTTTTCCTAAAAACATGCTAATTCTCCAATCCTTAATTCCCCTTATTCCTCATTCCCTACAATATAAAGAAAAAAAAAAAAGCTAAAGCCTCCAAGAAAGAAAAAATAAACAATCTCACAACAATTAAGAAATTTATCAAGTTTATCGAGTTTGTTCTTTGCTCTTTATTCTCTACTTTAATCTTTTATAGATATAAAATTATTGTAGTTATTTTTTATTTCCTTAACTTAAAAAAATTCTTTCTACTTAAAATTGAAGAAAATCACAATTTATTTTATTTTTAATTTTAGTTACTTTTTTACAATTTTTTAAAATTCAAATACGTACAATAACTCTTACTTTTCTAATGAGACGTTTAATTCGGCAATACAGATTCTAAATTCAATGAAGAGATATTCCGCTCTGGTATCATCAAAATTGGGACAATCAAGTTCATCCACCCAAAATACTCATCGCGTGGAAGAGAACTTGAATCAATTAGAAGAAAATCATCATTCTGCTAAAAAACAAAAGCAAGGAGTAAACTTGAATTCTTTACCGGCAAATCCAAAATAAAGAAAATCTATTTGGGAATATCATCCAAATGATCATGATGAGATTAGGTGAGCATATATTCAAAGAGGTCCTTATCAACCTCGAGTTTGCGAGTTTCCTCAAAGAGATATTTTTGGATTAAAATATCGTTTTAATCATAAATAGTATAAAATATATCATGATTGGTTGGAGTATAGTGAAATTGAAGATGCCGCTTATTGTTTATGTTGTTATTTATTTCAAGATGAAAGCATTCATCAAGGTAGAGGTGAAGCATTTTCAAGTATAGAATTCAGAAGTTGGCACAAAAAGAAAAGATTAGATACGCATGTTAGAGGATCGAACAGTGATCACAATCAGGCAAAGAAAAAGTATGAAGATCTAATGCGACAAGAACAATTAAATCAAACCGCATTTGTGAAGCCATCCAATCAAACCAAACTTGAATACAAAATTCATTTACAAGCTTCTATTGATGTGGTGAGACTTCTTTTGAATCAAGGATTGGCATTCCGTGGACATCGTGAAGATGCATCATCATTGAATAAGGGTAAATTTATTGAAATTCTTTTATGGTATGTAAGTCAGTGTGATAGAATTAGAAATCTTATGTTGAAAAAGGATCCAAAAATAATCAATTGACTTCTCATAAAATTCAAAAGGATATTGTCACTGCATGTAAACTTGAAACAATTAAAGCTATTATAGAGGATCTAAATGGTGATTATTTCACATTGCTAGTAGATGAATCCTGTGGTGTGTCACATAAGGAGCAAATAACAATTGTTTTGCGATATGTTGATGGTGGGAGATCTATTGTGGAACGATTTCAAGGGATTGTCTATGTTCATAATACCAGTGCGTTATGTTTAAATGAAGCAGTCGTTAACTATCTTACTCATTTGAGTTTATCTTGTATACGAGGGCAATGCTATGATGGAGCAAGGAATATGCAATGGCATCTAAGTGGCCTTAAAGCTTTGATTTAGCAAGAAAGTAGATCAGCTTATGCAATTCATTGTTTTGCTCATCAACTTCAGTAGACTCTTGTTAGTGTATCTAAAAAATGTCTTCAAGTTGGAGAACTTGTATTATTGATTTCCAATGTATTAAATCTAGTAGGAGGTTCTTTTAAATGAATGGATGAACTTCGACAAGCTCAAGAAGAAAAATTTCAAGAAGCGCTAGATATGGGCGAGATTGAAACTTGTAAGGGCTTGAATCAAGAATTTGGTCTTGCTAGAGTTGGTAATACTCGTTGGGATTTACACTATAAATCGTTTAAGAACTTTATTAGTATGTTTGGTTGTATTACTGATGTCCTTGATACTATTATTGTTGGTTCTGAATCTGTTGAAGAAAAAGCTAGGGCAACAGGATATCTCAGAACTTATCAAATGTTTGAGGTTGTTTTCATATTTCACTTAATGAGAGATATTTTAGCAATCACAAATGAGCTTATTGAATCCTTACAGAAGAAAGAACAAGATATTGCAAATATTGTTCTACTTGTTAAAGTGGTGAAAAATGATTGCAAGATTTACGGGATGAAGGATAGGATCCACTTATCAAAAATGTGTCTGCATTTTGTGTCAGGTATGATATTTCGATACCCAATTTTAATGAGTTCTATGTTAATTTTGGAAGATCTCGACGGAGAGTTGCTGATTATACTATCTCACATCACTATCGCATGGAAGTATTTTTTAAAATTATTGATTGGTAACTTCAAGAACTCAATGATCGTTTTAATGAGGTGAGAACAGATTTGCTTATTGGGGTTGCTTGCTTGAATCCTGTTGACTCGTTTTCTAATTTTGACATAAACAAAATATTGAGAATGACTGAATTATATCCTGATGACTTTGGTAAAAATATAATAGTTACTCTCAAGAATCAGCTAGAGACTTATATTTTTGATGTTCGTGATGTTGATGAAAGGTTTTCTAATCTAAAAGACTTATATTGTTGATGTTCGTGATGTTGATGAAAGGTTTTCTAATCTAAAAGGACAAGTGACCTTTTCGAGAAGCTAGTTAAGACAAAAATAAACTTTAATTATCCTCTTGTGTTTCGTCTTGTAAAGTTTGCATTGCTCCTGCC
The DNA here is from genome assembly GCF_002878395.1 of Capsicum annuum. NCBI lineage: Eukaryota > Viridiplantae > Streptophyta > Magnoliopsida > Solanales > Solanaceae > Capsicum > Capsicum annuum. Next base: position 110,631,078 of record NC_061122.1, on the reverse strand, counting down.
GGTTACCACTGCTACAGTTGAAAGAGCCTTTTCGGCAATGAAGTTGATCAAGAGTGAATTGAGAAATCGAATGGATGATGGTTTTATGAGTAGTTGTATGGTTCTTTATGTAGGAAAAAAATATTTAATACTGTTTCTGATGAAAGTATTATGAATAGGTTTCAAGAAATGAAAACTCGTAGAATAGTATTGTAATACTATGTTTTAGTTAATTAAACTTTGTTTTGTTTCATTTGTTACGTATTTATTTTTTATATAGTGAATCCACTTGGTGAAAAGTCTGGGTCCACCACTGACTACGACTAAACAGGGAAAGAGCATGAAAGCTGATGGTGGCTTCACTATAAGGACTTATTTATCTCCCCACTCTTTTTTACTTCACATGCTAGGGCCCTAAGCTCTAGCATTGGCTCGTTTGGTACAAGGGATAACTAATCCCAAAATTAATTTTAGGATGAGCTTATCTCATGTTTGATTGGGATAAAATGCATGGAATAACTCATCCCACGATTAGTTATCCCGATATTTTAGAGTTATTTTTATCCCACCTTAAGGGCGGAATAACTAATCCAGGATAACTTATTTCCAACCAAACCACCCTTTATTGTAGTTTTATGTATTTCCTGCTTTGTACTTTATTACTTACCTTGTATCTGTTATGTCATCAATAAAAATTCTCATAAAGACTGAAGCCCAATTCTACTCCACCATTTACCAATTTGCATTTGGACCACACTCCATCAATTTTCACTTCCATATTGTACTATTTCATCAAAACAAAGAACAAGTTATATAGAAGTGACTGAAAGATGTGAATGAAATCAAATATTCGAGTCAGCATAATATTTAGTTAGTGTCCTACATAGAAAGCAAACTCATAACAGAATTATATGTATTAGTTTCCTTCCCTAACTATTAGTAAATCGTGCAAATATTGTACAACACAGCATCATGCCACAGTACTAGGGAACCAATGAATGACCTCATTTGATTGCTCTATATACTGGGACAAAAAGAATTTTACAAATGAGTTACAAATAGAGCAGAGAAGAAAAAACTGTAAGTGGCCTAACCCCTAATGTCTGTAAAGTGTATATCAAAGGGAAACCAATCCCAAAAAAAATTGGTAAAAGAAATCAACCTTTGCACAGTTATACTTTCTTTTTATGTAGTCTCCCTTTCAACTGTCGAATTTTCGCATCTACTCTGGCTGTGAACCCAATCTTGGTCTTTTGCCTTGCTTTAGATCCCTCTCTCTTCCACATATGACGATCTTTCTCGTCTTTCCTATAATATTTGATTTCTTGAATGATGTGATGATCCATCGGACTAAGTGATCTTTGATATGCTATGTGCGCAAAGTATGGCAGAATGCACATCAAAGTTACTAAAAGAGTGGTACACCAATAGATTGGAGCAGGAGCTAGAGCTTCCTCCAGTATTCGGAAGGCGTACTTAGAATAGATTGGTGCAATCCTGCCGTATATCAAGAGAACTATGTACCAAGTAGCAATGCTTCCCCAAATAAGAATATGTTGTATCCATGTGAAATGGCTCATCGTAAGCGCAATCTGGCAGTTGACAGCCCATATGACACAGGTAAACATTGTAGTACCCAGAGCAGTCAAGTCAGCAGTCTGGCCTCCAGATTGGAAGGCTTGATCGTAAAAGATGATAATGTTGAGGAAGAAAATAATGAGGGACGTGTAGATACCATTGCCAAGCCACCCGAGTATTCTATACCAGTCAAAGAACAAGTTTTTGGTCCCTTGTTGGTACAGTGCTGGAAACTGCAGAATAATTTAGCAGACATGACATAACACCTTTAGTCCACAACTCTTTTTGGAGAAACAAGGATGGGAGACGACTGTGTAAGTCAATTTTATAGAAACTAAAATAAGAAGATATTAGTCAGAGGGCTCACCTTTAAGCAAACATCAGAAGGCACATCCTGCTCGAATACTCCAAGTGCAATTACAGGTAATGACGTAAGAATGACGTTGAACAGCATCATATATGAATCATCATAGACAGACTGCCCCGAAAAGCCAGCAAATGCCTCAAAGTAAAAGAGTGTAAGGCCAAAACAGATGTTTTTGTAGAAGAAATAACATATCTGAATCCACAAATTACAGTGCAAGTCAGAAAAACGTTTGAGCAGGATCATTATATTTGAATCTGCTTAAGGGCATTTGATGTTATCAGCCACCTATAGTTCACCATTTATCTATAAAATGAAACAGATAGACCATTACCATCTGAGCTATTCGTTTGTAGCACCAATGCCCATGTACCACAAGAAGTCTCTCCAGGTACCGGAATTGAGCGATAGAAAAGTCACTTGCCATCACAGCCTGCAGCAAGAAGCTGACTATTATATGAAATCCCAATTACAGTATCAAAGAGGAACTGGAACAAGATACGTTTGCCAAGAGGGACTTTAGCATGTTCTATTTCCTAGATAAGCATAGTTGATGTTACATGATATGTATCATATATTATGTAACTTGCAAGGTTTGAAAAAGTGGGTCTGGAACTATGCACAGAAATCTAGATTTCTAGTATATTTGTTCAAGTATCAGTTTTAACCTCTAAATAGCAATGATGTACTTAGGCCAATAAATCTCTAGAATAGGCAAGATTCTCCAACCAATTGCTATATTTTTAGTAGATATCCTCAGTTTATGATATCTTAGGTGATAGCATAGGATCAATGGATAAATTTGCGGTAGAAATGTGAAAAAAATATCTCATAAAATGCACTCAAACACCAAATTTTTGTCCCCCTTTCCATCCCAGTGGTAGTATTTAGTAAATCTTTTGCCCTCTTCAAACTATAAGTTCAAGCAAGTTATACATGTTTCAATCAATATGTATATGAAAACATATAAATCAAGCTAAGGAAAATATCAAGAAAATAAATTGTACTAAGGGGTTAAATCTGGTTATCTTATGACATGACTTACGATCTTTCCGATCTTTTACTTCTGTCATTCTGTTTACTCCGTATGAAGTTAGGTTGCACCACTGACTTCATTTTTCTAACAAGTGTAATTTTTACTCTTGAAAAAGAAAGAAAAATGCATTATTCTCTTAAGCATTATGCTGAAAAGCTTTATATTATTAGGGCCCAAATGCCACCTAGATGCACCACCGACCTGCATTCCTTCTGCACCACTGATACCAACACCGATGTCCGCTTCTTGAATCATCCCAACATCATTTGCACCATCACCAATTCCTAAGGTGATCTTTCCAGTTCCCACCTTTACTAACCTAGTAACCTGATCCAAATCAATAATAAATAAATATTTTATGACCACTTTCCTGGCTAAATAATTGGAGAAGAACTGCAAAAGCCAGTCCGGCTTATCTTACCAAGGCCTTCTGCTTAGGAGATACACGACAGCAGATGACAGAAGAACAATTAACTGCTAAACTCAAAAATTGATGCTTCATATCATTCTCCAAAGCATAAGCTAGAGTTTTCCCATCAATAATCAAGGCAAATGCAGCATGAGGATCCTTTTCACATTCAATCATTTGAGAACCATTTGTGATTTGCTTCAACACGTTCTCCTTCATAGCCTAACCAGTTAAAAAAAACAATGGACACTCCATCAATTACAATAAATTTCCTAAAGAATTAGTATGCTTGTTTTAGAATTGCCTACCTGTTTAGATTCTTGGGCCACTGAGTCTGGATTCATTGTCGTTATGCATATTTGTTTCATTCCTTGTCGAAGCAAACTACAGGCATAGCTGCAAGGAAACAGGAGTTGTACTTTAGCAGTGAAAAACTAATAGCTAAATAAGTATGAGAAACAGAAGGCATTTCTCTATTTAGGAGACAGACCCAATATTGATGGCTGTTTCCATCTTATCACCTGTCAGTACCCAGATCTTGAGACCAGCTTGCGCCAGTTTGTCTATGCACTGAGGAACCTGGTGAAAGGATAAAGGCTGAATTAGTCAGAAACGGCCACAATGTGCAAGAAATTATGTTTTGAACTTTTCCAAATCCATACAAGTTACATACTCCCTTCTGTAGTTTATCCTCCACAGCAGTTGCACCAACAAGGATCAAGTCCCGTTCCATAGTATCAGATACTTTTTCAAGCATGGCATCTCTATCACCGCCAATGGTAGATTTTGCTTTCGTAAACTCTTCATTCCAGGCTGAATACTCTGCCTCGTCAAGCTTTTTGTAGGCAAGCACAAGTGTACGCAACCCTGCTTCCCCATATTCATTTAAATGCTTTGTCATAGCTTCCTCAAACTTCCGTCCATTCTTTGATAGTCTATCATAGATGATGCTGCATAATTCCAAAAAAGATTGAAATTATATATTAAAAACATGTCATAGACCAGTTTTGTAGAACTTAAGAAATAGCCAAGGAGAGAGATATTCATAACTTATACTAATTGTAGCAAAATTCCACCCCCATGAAAATGCGTGGAAGAAAGAGAAAAGGTCAGGAACAAGAAATTTAAAGGCAAAACACTTCACACTGCACAAGGGAGATATAAGAGGAACAGGTAATAGAGCAATCAAACAATAAACATATTGTTATTTACAGACAATTTAACAGTGTATTTCATAGCATAATTGTCCTTTAGATCACCTACTTTAAGGGATGAAGGAGCAGATGCATAGTTCATAGAATAAAAAAGGACATAGAAGGAAAAACCTGTCTGCTCCTTTACACAAGAGAAGAAGCTGGCCACTCGCATCCCGAACTATAACAGACATTCTCTTGCGCTTGCTGGTGAACTCTAATAGATTGAGAACTTTGAACTCCCTAAATGAACAGTAACACGTAAACTTAGAAAATAGCACCATACTACAAGCAGTAAGCAATTGTCGAGAGCAAGTTAAGGGGTATTTGAGACTCTCACCGTTCAATTGGCTCTTGAAAAGAAGGATATCTCTCCCGTACAAAAATGCTTGATTGAGTTCTTGTACAAAACTCGAAGCCAAATTCCCTTGCTGCAACAAGAAATGCTCCTTCATCTGGTGACTCTGCTTCATATTGGAAGTTTCCAGTCTCCTCGTTTAGCTCAGGAATAGCAGAATGACAAACTGAAAGTATCCTAAAAAATAACAAGATGACATCTGCATTTGGCTCTTTCAGCCAATTTCCATTCATAAGGCGATCATCTTCAAAGCTGAAACCCTTAATTGCAGGTTTAAAATCGTCTTGAGAAGTGATGACAGACTCTAATTCAATTTCTGATCCATGAAAATCATTCTCATTTTCAGGTCTCGGCATTTCAAGATCATGCCCACCAAGGTCCTCAGCCATCTGCTTTGCAGCTGCAAGTTCTACATCACTAGCACGCATTCCATATGCAGTACCAGCAATCGAACATTTTAAGAAATCCATTTGGTTGCATGTCAAAGTACCAGTTTTGTCTGAGAGGATGGTATCAATCTGCCCCAACTCCTCATTTAAGTTTGATGTTCGTGCCTGAGCAGGAGTTCCGGACTCATCATCGTACATACTGATATCCTGGTTTATGAACAATGCCTGTAGGACCTTCACAACTTCAATGGAGACATAGAGAGATATAGGAATTAGATATCCATATAATATAAGTGCAGTGACCAGATGCAAAATGCTTGACTTCTCAGGCTTATTTGGATCAACCACATTATTCACTTTGTTCATAGGTTGCAAATACCACCAGTTTGGCAATTCGAGTTTTGCATCTACGGCAAAACCAATTGAACTAGCAAATGAGATAAAAAGTAGGACAATGAAAAGAAGGTAAATGATCTTGTCCATCTGCAGTTCAATCCTACTCCTTTTAGAAGGAGAATTTGTAGAATTCTGCATAACTTTGCTATCATGACCAGTAAATATAGCAACTCCATAGACATAAGCTGTATTCCTAAGCTTTGAATCCCTAAGGAGAATCTGACTAGGATCGAGAGGATAAACCTGACGATCATATTCAAGATTTCCCACGAAAGTGTAAAGGTTAGGATTAGGATCTTCACATTTTATGGTTGCACTGAATTGCTTGAAAGCCTCATCATCCTCCAAAGGTAGAGTAACTTCCAAAGCACGTTTTACCTTCAAGTTTGTTTCTCCATCCAAATTCATAGTTTCCACATAACAGATTCCATCTTCATAACTAGAAGACAAAAGAAGTAAATCAGCCGGGAAAAACTTATCCTTTTCCACTTTAATTATGTCCCCAACCTGAATCTTCATCCATGACTTAGAACCAAACACACCATCTTCCTTGTGGACACCAACTTTCCTATGATTGACTTTCATATCTTGTACAAACCTCCGCGAGTCTTCTAAAGCTTCCTTCGCCATACTCAATCCAACCACAAAGACCAAAGGAGCTATCATACTGAAACCTGAGAATGGTGAAAGGTTTGTCGTAGCTGACACAATTGCAGCCATGAGAAAATACAAGTTAGCAACACGCCTAAACTGCTCGAATAACGCCTTTGGCAAGAATGTGATGATATTATACTTTGTTGTGGATATGTAATTGCTGCAATACTTGAGAGGTTTCTTTTCATGGATTTCAGGCTCATTACAATGTACTTCTCGTGAATATCCAGGGCCTAATTGATGAGGGCCATCTTCCCTGGTACGGGACCGATAACAAGCAAATGTATGCAAACTGCTCCTTCGTATTTTCGCCCTTATCCTGCCTCGCGCCATTCTTTATTTCCCTCTCAAGCAATGCCTTAATCAATTGCATCACCACATTACAACTTTGCAAAAACAAAAAATAATCAGCTATTGCTTGAATTCAACAAGACAGTTGGAGGCCATCCTGTTTTCATTTGAAGTGGAATGCCCCAAAGGAATTAGGCCATGCCTGCTGTAACACAAAGGGTGATACATTAACCTCAAATGTACAAACATTTTTTCATCTAATTGATAACATCACGATCCAAGTTTCTTGAAAAAAAAAAAAAAGTCTTGAAAAAATTCGGGTAAAGGCTCCTACATATCTCATAATGATTTAATTTTTACTCGAACTTTCTCTTCTTCTCCATCATTCAAGATATTATATGACTTACTCCCTCCATCTCATTCAATGTCCACATTTCCTTTTTTTCCCATCCAAAAAAACAGAATGTCACCTTTTCTATAAAAAGAACCTTTCCTTATTTGATAACTATTTAATGACATTTTTCCTTTCCACTTATCAAGAAAAGTCAATAAAAAAATAAATATTAAAAAAGGTTGTAATATATAGACAAATCTAATGAGTTAAAACTTAAATTAACGTAAAAAAAGGAAAAATTTTATAACGTAACAATTCAACAGAATCTAAGAAATGATCAAATCAAAAAATCATTTCTATTTTGATTCTATAAACATTCAAGTTCTCATTTTTGAATAAAAACTTTCTTTGAAGGGAAATCAAGAAAAGACTTCAGCTAAAATACAGCTAATTTTGCCAGCATTTTGAATATAACAAACATAAAAATCAGAAAACAAAATACATAATAATTCTTCAAGAAGAAAATTCATTTACAGGAAAAAAAAAAAGCAAAGAAGAAAAAGGGGCAGCATATTTTCACGAAAACAAAGAAGAAAAGGCCAGAAAGGCATCTCCTAAAAGAAGCTATTCACTCAATATGTATTCTCTCCATGTTGAGGTTAAGAAAACAAGAAAAAGGAGGGGGGGGGGGGGGGGAGGGTACCTGCGAAGGTGAAGAAATAACTGCAAAAAAGAAAGACCCTGAGGAAGAGAGAGAGAAGAATGCAGGGAGCTTTCTTGAATTTGCAGGGATCAGAAATGAGAGAGGAAGAGAGAGAGAGATGGGAGAATTAGGGGGGAGGGGGGGGGGCGGGGGAGGGGGAGGAGAGAAAGAGTTTCTCTCTGTGTCTCAGTGTCCGAAGAAATACCAGTATTTTAGGAGACCCCTCTCTTTCTCTTTTCCGTTTTTGGGGAGTGTTGCAGCACGTAGGAGCGGACATAAAATTTGTATCGAAATTTTTTTTAAAAAAAAACGAAAAACTGAATATGCCCCCCTAGCAGCAGGTGATGCAACATAAAATTTGAACAAACTGCATGTTCTTCATCTTTTCCCTCGTTTGGAATGCACAGATTCTTTCGCCAAACTTCACGAACTTCTATCATTTACAACAACGATCTCCAGATATTCACACCTTCTTTTTCGTACGCGCTTAAATTGTAATACTCTGCCCCTGCATGTATGCGGCATTATTGGAATGAATATATGATATCTTTATAAAAGAAAAAGAGTAATACATAATTACCTCGATTAAGTTGGTCGAAATTTTTAAAAAGATATCTAAACTTTGAATTCGACCTATTACTCCATGATTCTTACTTAATTCGTTGCAAACACACCATTTTGACCCCCTGTGTGTATACACGCGCCACAGGCGCGTGAAAGGACTCGAATTTGACTTTTTTAACCAATTAAAAGCTCTCACGTGTAAAATAATTGATATATAATTTATATTTTAAAAAAAAAATAATATTTATTTATTTTATAAAATTATCCCTACCCCCTCTCCCCCAAACCATCAACTCTTTCTTCTTCAACTCAATTCACCATTAAAACTTTCATTGAAGCTTTTTTTTTAAGTCATTCATTAAAGCTCTACTTTACAATTAAATCATATCATTTAACTACCCACCATTTCTTATTCAACACAATGTCTTCTTCAACACCATTAAAACTCTTCAACACAATGTCACCATTAAAACTCCTCCATTTAAGTTTTTTTTTTTTTAAATCATATCATTAAAGCTCTATTTTCAGTTAAATCATATCACTTAACTATCTTTAAAACTCAATTCGATCATAAAACTTTCAATTCAATCATAAAATTATTTTTTGAAGTGATTTGAACCAACAAAAAATGGGAATGCATGCTGACGGAGTTGGGAGGGGGTTGGGGGGGGGTTAGGGGCGAGATGTTGATGGGGGTGGGGGTGCTGAATGGGGTGGGGTTGAGGGAAGCTGCTGACACGGGGAGGGGGAGGTGCTGGATGGGGTGGGGGGAAAAAGGGGTGGGGTGGGGTGTTAAATTAAATAAAAAGAAAAATTTTATTAAAAAAATATGAAATCAAACGTAGTTGACATGTGGCAGCACCTGATTGGCGCGTGTCTTCACTCACTTTGTTGTGACTGAGATTCAATAAAAAATGGTGTGTTAGCAACGAAATAAAGAAGAATTGTGGGGTAATAGGTCGATGTTAAAGTTTAGGCGTCTTTTTGAAAATCTCGGCCAACATTAGGGAGTAATTATGTATTTACTCAAAGAAAAATAAAGGCCAAATACATATACAATTTTTTTCGTAATAGCATCTCAATTATGTCATGTACTTATTGAACGTTTTTATTATTTATAAATTATTTCAATTAAGTACAATTATTGACATGACGCTGACATGACATGACAAGTGTAATACACTCTCCACCAGGAGAGTGAGAAAACATAATTTACTGAAATTTCTTTTTTTCTTTATAATTTTTTTCCTCATCAGTTGAGTAAAATTCCCAACATTGAAATTGAATATTTGTGAAAAATTCAACATAAAAAATTGATGTTGGTTATTGAAAATTGATAACGGGATGTGTAAAAATAGAGAAAAATGATTATTTTCCGGTGAAGTGAATGGTGGTTTGAAGTTGGTCCCGTCGGCAGCTCATCGAAAAATGGGTAGAGGCCATTGCAAGAGTTTTGGGGGTGGTTTAGTGGTGTTGGAGGGTGGCTATTATGGGTTTATAGTTTTTCCTGCAAAATTTTCGTTGAAAAAATTAGATATCACATTGCAATTTGGACATCAATACTATAATTTTTGATGTCATCATGGAGCTTAATTCCTCAAAGGCAAGAAACCTTTTTCTTTCTCTAATGGTTGTTGGGTGTTGTTTTGGTGAAAAATGGAGGAGTGAAGGTGAATTTTAATGATGGAAGATTAGAGGAAAAAAAAGGCAAAAAAGTGAAATTTTTATTTAAAAAAAATTGTTATTGTTGCTTGTTGTATATTAGTATGTGTTGTATTGTCACTCCTTTTCTTCCTTTAATGGTTGTTGAGTGTTGTTTTGGTGGAAAAATAACGGATTGAAAGTGAGGTTTAATGGTGGAAGAGTAGAGGAAGAAAAAGGTAAAAAAATGAAATTATTTTTATTTTTTTAAAAAATTATTTTGATTTTTTTTTCTTTGATGACATGTAATTTTACCATTCGTTAAAATTTTCATGTCATGACAAGTGAATTTCACGCGCCAGATTTGATCTGAAATTGTACGATTTGTGCTTAATTGACACGTTTTGTGAATGATAAAAAAGTTCAATAGGTACATGGCCTAATTACGGTGCCAATACGGAAAAAGTCAAAAAAATTCAAGGGCCTGTATATGTATTCTTTCAAAAATTAAAAATAATTATGCCGTGTAAATTGGATAAAGGAATGTTATTAGGGCTAAGCTGTCAAATACTCATTTTGAAAACTTTCTTTGTCATTTAGACACAAATTTTGAAAAAATTGTTAAATAGACACTAATTATGACATCATTATGTCTTCTTTCCAACTTAACAAATCTAGCATACAAGTTTTTAATAATACACTTTAGCTCTCTCCTCTCATCTATAATTATATTCAAAACATCTTTCCAAAAATAATTTTTAAAAAATTCAAAAAAAAAAGCTCCCTATTTCCCTCCAAAATTCTCTATTTCAGGTACGATTTTGGTAATCGACTCAAAATCAGTCCACAAACATCATAATCTTATCCATTGAATCCATTATTACCCCATTTGTTTGTTATCTTCTCAAACACACTTTCCACCATTGTTAAAAAGCTTACAAATCACTCACATTACTCAAAACTTCTTTAGAAAGTACATTACAGTAGCTCAGTCAACTACAACTTTATTTCTCTATTCCATAAACCTAACGATCATTGATTAGAAGCAATATTTACAATGTCACTATTTTGTACGAATATCTTCCAGTCATCGACCAGTTATCGACTATTCATATAACAAACATATACCAGTAGCATAATCGAGGATCGACTCCAGTTTAATTCTAGGATGTCTATTGCAGAGATTGTTCATGTTTCTGGTGATTCCGTAGGAGAATGGGAGGAAACTCCCAAACATTGGAATTGAAAATATTTTACTGTCTGCCCCAATAGGATTTGAGGCATAAATTGGCCAAAATGCACCCAAGTAGATAGCCAAAACAGGGCCTTTAAAAGGCCAAGTTGCTAATCATTTTCTTTATTCCTAAGTCACAAAAAGGATTATATTTCACAAACTCTCTCTACTTTCTCTAAAACAACAAGGAGTAGCCCTATATTTTCTTTTAGGGTTCTTGAAGAAACCCCAACCATTGCAAGCTGACATAAGTGAAAACACTTAAGGTTTAGCTTAATTCTCTCATAGAAGATTAGAAAAACATGTTATTCATGCTTAATACTAAGTCTAGGGCAGAATATAAAGTAAGCTAACTGTTCACTTTTTCCTTGTTATTAAGAGACTTTTCTTTTCTTCTTTGGTTTAAAATACGAAGGAAAGTTCAAGTTCTTAGAGAGTTCAAGTTAGAAGGATAATTATAGCAGATTAAGGTAAGGTGATTGCTATATTTTTTCCTCTTTATATATGAATTTGGGAAAGAATTATGAATTTGTTGTTATTAAGAACTCAACGGATGATGAGTTCCATATTTGATTGCTACAATAAAAGAGATTTGGGGTTGTTTTATGGACTGTTTTGTGTGCATATGTTGGGGGATGCCAGGTTGATGTTGGGGAAAGTTGTGATTAGTTCGTATTGAAATATAGAAGAAAGGTGTGGTGGCACACCGCTGAATTAATTATTGCATATGTTTATTACCCATATTGTATTGTGTATTATTTGGAGGGTGTACGTAATGAAGCCAAAGTTGTTTCGGGGGATCTTATAAGAATATGTATGGTATGTGGATGTAATTGGAGGAGAAAAGGGCTAAAATAACACCCTTGATTGATAAATTAAGGGCTTACTGTCCGGTTACTGTTTGGTGAAGCTAAGTAGCCCAAATATGTCGGTTGGTTGCTAATATTAGTTTGCCATATATTTTATTATAGATAAGTAATCTAAAAAGGGGGAAGTCAAGTTGGGTTAGTATCGGAGTTATACAACAAGGTATGTAAGGCTACTCTACGTCGTATTCTTTGGCATGAAATCCCATACTTGTTGTGCAAAGTAAGCTTCTAAAATTTTCCCATGGTAAATGATACCTAGTAGAAGCACATGATCTCCTATCTAGCTAACGACCTTGCTCCCGCTCCCTAACGTGCTAAAATACCACACCATATGGTTATTATCAAGTCTGTATTTTTACATTCACTAGCAAGTCTCAAGAGTTCTCCTTTTAGTCAAATAAGACTCGTATGTTATTTTCAGCTACTAAACATTTCATATGTGTACAATCTGCTCCATACCTCTTTGTCATTGAATTAAGTATTTATTCACATATCTTTTATTGGTAGATTATTGTTCAAAGGTACCAAAATGTTATGACCACCAAAGTAACAATCTCAAAGGCTAAATAAACTAAGTAACACAAATCTTAATTGAACGAGTGTCAACTCAGGGTCATAAGCCTAGCATGGGCTGATCTCGATATCTTTATATGTAAGTGGCAACTCAGGGGCATAAGCCTAGCATGGGTCGATCCCAATGTTTATATATGGGTGGCAGCTCAGGGGCGTAAGCCTAGTATGGGCTGATCCCGATTTGTCTATTTACCACTATTCAGCTAGTCATTTGTAGCTTACAAATATTATGAAGTAACAAGGTAAAATGAAGAAAAGAATGTAATGTACCTGACCCTACAAGTATATATAAAGGTGGTCTACTAGTGTACCTGACCCTGCAAGTATATATAAAGGTGGTCTACTAGCACTAGTTGTACACTTGTATCTGATTTCCATTGAGCTCCTATATCATGTGTGGTTACTTTTAGCCTTACATATTCAGTATATATTTTTGCACTGATGCCCCTTATGGGGGACCTATATTTCATGCTGCAGGCATAGGTGCTTCAACTAATACACCTTCTCGGTAGGAGTTTAGGATATTCAACGACTATTGGTGAGCTCCAGATTGATTTGGAGATTTCCGAGTCTATTCTATATATTTTGGTATTGTCCAGAAGTTAAGAGTGTAGCGGGGGTTTGTCCCGACCTTAACTAAGTGTCTATGTATCTTTTAGAGGCTTTATAGACCAACATAAAATTAAGCATGATAGTGTCTTATCTTTTAGATGTTATGGCCCCAACGGCGAAGTCTGGTATATATAGTTTTAGGCTTGTCATTTATTTCCTATCAATGCATTATATCTATGTATCGCAAAACCTTTGGTTATTATAGTTACATTCATGAGAAGTACAAGGTTACGAGTGCCTGTCCACCTTAATGAGATTTGAGGTGTGACATTTACTAAGGTTACATTGCCCTTTGCGGTTCGCTGCAATGGTTCATATGATGGCTTGATTACAAGCGTAATGGAGAGCGGGATTTGGATTGTGAGCCAAGCTACGTGGTGATTAGTAATCTAATGAACTCGAGAGCAAAGGTGCATCCTACGATCATAAATAATAATAGACGTTTGTCCATGATGGATGTTGGTGCTGAGGGCTTCAGGCCTATTTTAAGAAAAAATATAGTTGATAGGTCCTTTAAAAAACCGTTGAATTCATCACCAACCCCACCTCGGCACCCGCCAGTTGATGACTATTTGAATGAATACGAGAATAATTGTGATCATCCAATGAATAAGGAAGATGATTCTATGGATATAGAATATGATTTATTGGACTCGAAAGGTATTGAAGAAGATTATGGATCGAAATCACAACCAAGTCATTCCTTCTCCGATGGAACTAATTTCTTGTCACGACCCAAACCAGGGCCTGGCCATGGCGGGTATCTCAAATCCCACGTGGACGTGAGATCACCTCCTGCACATAACCAAACAAAACATAACATCCCCTAATGTCGAACAAATTCCAAACATATAACAACATTGCATGCAACAAGCTAAAGGAAATTCAAAACATGTCTACAACCGATGATCGATAACTGGCCAACATTACCCAATATCCACAGTATTCCAAATAAAGCCTTCTAAATAAAAGATCAAGACCAGTCTTGGTTAGAACATGTCCTCGACTCTGACAAATGACATGAGAATGAAAATAATAATGTTAATGATAGTGAAAGTAACTACCAACTCAAATCTAAGAATGAAAGCTGGTAAAATTCCTAAGCCTTCCGGGGGATGGAAGATCACCACTTCACCATAACACAATAAAGCAACAAACCGAGCCGACCAACCGAACTCTGCACAAGAAAAGTTAAAGTAGCTCTGGTACCTACATCGCGTGGGGATACAAAGTCTAAAGACAGTTAGTGGGGTGAATATTTCCATGTAACTCAGGGATAAGGATAACATAATGCCATGATCAACAATTCAAAATCATTTAAAACTAATGCACATAATCGAATGCATATACGTACATATATATATATATATATATGTATATATATCACATGTATGGATAGGGAACAAGGCTTAACATTCTCTTTAAAACTTTCTCCTGGATTGTGTAGCTTAACCGTCATGACATACGAAGGCACCCACAGGCTATATGGGCCCAGATCTCCCCTAGCTGGTAGGACCCTAATGCGTGTGGCCACACAAACCAAAGTCTATAAATATGCACTATAGGGGACTCAAACCTCTCGACATATTAAGGTGACACAAGCACCAAATCATGAAATAAGATGTGGGGGACTCGAACCTCCTAATCAAATGATTTTAATAAGGGGACTCAAACCACCTGGTCATCTAAACCCCTAAGTCGGCAACCACGGTTTCCAGTATTGATCCTTTAAGACCTCTATTTTCACGACTCAAATAAATAACCCACATTAAAGCCTAATTAAAACAAGAATCACACATTCTCATTTATTGAACCACATTACATATTAAGGCATACATTGTTGTTATCGTCATACTAACTACACTTACAAGCTAACATCAACATGACAAATCAATTATCATCACTTGGGGGAATTCACAATCTCTTTGGTTTAATTATACATTATCCTGCGGAATTACACAATCCCCAGAAGGTTCAACTCAAAATCATAATGCAATAGTTAAAGAATGATTCAATTCCTACATATCTCATAACTAAAAATCAATTTCAAAATATGGGGTTGAGGTCATAACCACTTCAAAAGTCACAAGTTTGAGAAAATCACAATTCCCTAGTTTACTCACCACAACCATACATCCACAAGTTCAAAACCATAATCAAAGCATGGATTGTCTTATGTAAACCATGGGAAAACATTATTCAACAGCAAGTATTCAACACCCTCAACCCTTGATTTCAAACCATTATAAATATATTATGAACAATACTTTAAAACATATGCTTTTTACATATTAACAATGAGGGAAGATTAACACCCCAGGAGTACACCCTGGACGCCACACGATTCTTACAGTCCCAAGAGACCACAAGCTAACCCATGAGCTGGTACCTACTATGAGCACTGAATAATATACTGATAATGAATATATGCAAAAACAACTAAATATGCCATATGGATTCAATACTGAAAACAATACAACTGAAATCCACAAGTCTAAAACATAAGCAAAAATGTTGCAAACTGAATGATAAAACTGACAACTAATTGATTGTCTGAAATATCTGAAAGCCTCTAAAACTGACTAGATGATAGTAGATGTGATAGGACACAACTAAGTCTAGTTGACTACTAAATTGAAAATACTAAAATAATATAATCGGTCTTCAGAATATGAGGACTCACTACTGCTACTGTTGCTGATGCGCTGGGAGGTCTAGGTGTTGTCGGGAACCTGAGCATTTGAACTTATGATAGGATACATCATAGTACAAGAAATGAGTATGCAGTTAGTACTTTGAATGTACTGGTATGCTAGATGAGGTTAGGCTGATATGCATGGGCTCATGTACATGAATAATAACTGAATGAATGAATAAAATGAGATAACTGATACATGGTATGCATGAAAAATTTAAAATCTGAGGATGCATGACATGAATATAACATGATACTAAAATATCCTGTAAATTGAAGTACTGAAATACTGATATTGAATAACTATTAACTATATGTTATGATCAAACAAACCTAAAACTGAACTCTGTACTGAATACTAAATTAAGACTGTGGGAACTATCATCTAATTGACATACCCCAATATGAGCTAATTGGAGTCCAACCTGTGGCCTCAGTTGGAAGGGTGTCAGTATCGTGCCATGAGTACTAATATTGGCTATGCGGATCCACTAAAGTGAAGTCCTAAAGGACTAAAGTGTCACCCTATATGGGCAAGTGCTTTAGTGAGATATATGTCAACCATCAACTGGTAGGTTAACATCTCAACCTACGCTGGTTACATAGTTTTGGAATACAGGGACTGCTACTAAAGGTCACACCCTCAACTGGAAGGTGAGCCCCTATTATTTATTCGCTCGATGCTAAATCCTACTCCCAACTGGACTGACTCTAATTATTGGACTAAACTGAGCTTACTGACATGATATACTGATTGAACTAATAATACTCTAATATATCCAAAACCTTTCTAAAAATACTGAGATTAAGTAAACAACTAAGTTTTCGGCTATTCATAACCCCCAGGACTCAATAACATTACCAGTAGAAACATACCAAAGCTTCAAAAGCATGATAAGTAATCATTATTCAAAATTTATCTCTTAGGCATTTCATTAAACACATAGGGGTCATAAAGTTAAAGCATGGCAATAGTTAAATCATGGCATAGTAACATAATTTGAATACAAAAATCATGGGTTAAGGATTTAACATGCAAATATCATCCTTCAAATGGGTCAAAGTTTAATTCCAACAAGAACACATGTAAACATGATATAAAAATTGAAATTCATGGAGTTCATGGATAACATTTATGAGAACATGTAAAGGTCATGATTTTAAACTTTAAAATAGATTCTTGGACTCCATGGGTGAAAAGGACTCATGAATGAACATCTAACATACCTTAATTGATGAATTTTTGTGAATTCTTGGTGATTTAATGAAGCTTGAACGTAGATTTGTAGAAGCTAGGGTTTGTTCTTGAGAGAGTTTGTGAAAAGATGAGTGATTTTTCCCTATTAGGACCATGATATCGTGTTATAGGTGATTCAAAGTAAAGGGAAAATGACTCAAATACCCCCATATATCCAAAATCAATTAAACTAAACGTGGCCAGTGACACGATAAATGATGCGTTGCATCTCTCAATTGATGCGTTATGCGCCGCACCGCATTTCACTCTACCAATGCGATAAGCAACATGCTCCGATTAAATCACATTGACTCACTGGTTTGATCATCCAAACAACCCTAAAAACTTATCCGAAAAATCCAAAACTTACCCAAGAAATGTTATTAACTACCTTAATCATGAATCAACTTAAAAATTGACATTCTAAGGCTGGAAAGGTCCAAATTAAAATCATCAAAGTTTAAGAGGCTTTGGAAATGACTAAGTCTTAACACTTGGTGGAATTTTTCAAAGTCTTGGACCCCTTTAGCATACAAGAGTGATTTGAAATGAGATAGGATCTTATGGGGTTTTACAATATCTCCCCCTTGAGAACATTAGTCCTCGAATGAGACTATTAAGTTGAGAATTATTGAGGTACTGAAATTATATGTTGAATATGCATAACTCACACATGATTACATAACTGAGTCTGAACATAGTGATTGACTGAACTAATTTGTGAATGTATGCAATGACATGAATATGATCATGTGGATGGAACTAAAAATGAAGAAGAGATAATCTAAGGGAAAACTTTTACCTTGAACTGAATCTGAGTTTGCAGAGAAAAGGTGAGGGTACTTGGTTCACATATCTACTTTTGCTTCCCAAGTGGCTCCCTCAATGGACTTATTCCGATAAAGAACTTTGACCGAGAGAACATTTTTTTTCCTTAGTCTACAAATCTGGTGATCTAATATTTCAATTGGGACTTCTTTATAAGAAAGGCTATCCTGAACAACTAAGCTTTCTAAGGAACAATGATAGCTGGATAACCAATACACGTTTTCAATAAAGAAACGTGAAACACTAGGTGCACTGATGCCAAATCTGCAGGCAACTCAAGCTCGTAAGCTACTTTCCAAAGCAACTCAAGATCCTGTGAGGGCCAACATATCAAGGACTAAGCTTCCCTTTCTTGCCAAACCTCTTCACTCCCTTCATAAGAGAGATTTAGAAAAAAAAACAAAGTCTCTAACTATGAACTCGAGATCCATCCTACGCACATCCACATAAGATTTTTGACGTCTTTGGGATATCTTAAGCCTTTCTCTGATTACTTAAACTTTCTCCAATGCATCAAATACTAAATTTGGATGTATCAACACAGTCTCACCTACCTCAAACCAACAAATAAGAGATCTATTTCTCCTTCTATACAGAGCCTCAAATAGAGTCATTTGAATACTGGAATGATAATTGTTATTGTAGCCAAACTCAATCAATGGCAAGTGATCATCCCAACTGCCCTTAAAATTGATAACGCAAGCTCTCAACATGTCATCTAGGGTCTGAATGGTCCTATCTTCCTGACCATCGATCTGGTGGTGAAAATTTATACTATGACAAATTTGAGTACCAAGACCCTTCTAAAAAGCTTTCCAAAAGTGAGAGGTAAATTGAGTACCTCTAACTGAAATGATGGACAACGGGACTCTATGCATCCTAACCAACTCTCTAATATAGATCTTGGCATAATCCTCGGATGAATAAGAAGTATGGACTGGCAAGAAATAGGCTAATTTGGTTATTATTTCTACAATAACCCAAATTGAATCATGCTGACAAATTGAAAGAGGAAACCCTAACACAAATTCCATGTTCACCTCTTTGCACTTCCAAGTGGGGATGCTGAACTCCTGCATGGTGCCACTAGGTCTTTGGTGCTTTACCTTAACCTGCTGACAATTAGCACACTTGGCTACAAACTCTGTAATATCCCTTGTCATACTACTCCACTAATAAATTTCCCACAAATCACGATACATCTTAGTGGCTCCTAGGTGACTAGAGTAACGCCCCCTATAAGCTTCTGCGAGAATTCGCTATCTCAAACTATCTACACACGACACACACATTCTACCCTAGCAACTCAACACGTTATCTCCCCCTTGGAGAAAACCTCTGCTTTCTAATCTCTAACTGACTCCTTCAACTCTACTAGAGTAGAGTCCCTATTTTGCTTTTCTTTCACTTCGGCAACCAAAAGAGATTCCAAACTATTTTGAACCTAAATACTACTCTCAGTTGAGTCAACCAAACAAATGCCTAACCTAGCCAACTGATGAACCTCCTGAACTAGCTTGTTCTTATCATTCTCAACATGAGCCACACTTCCCATAGACAATCTACTAAGAGAATCTACCACTACATTGGTGAGAATCTGCCACTATATTGGCCTTGCTTGGGTGATACAAAACACTCACATCATAGTTCTTTAACAATTATAACCACCTTTCCTAATAGAAATTTAACTCTCTTTGCAAAAACATATACTGTAAACTTTTATGGTCTGTGAACACATCAATATGCACCTTATAAAAATATTGCCTATAAATTTTTAAGGCAAACATAACAGCTGCTAAATCAAGATCATGGGTAGGATAATTCTTCTCATGGGGTTTAAGCTGTATAGAGGCATATGCTATGAACTTACTTCTCTGCATCACAACGTAAACCAAACTAACTCTAGAAGCATCACAATAAATAACAAACCCATCTGAACCATCTGACAAGGTCAAAACTAAGGATGATGTGAGTCGAGCCATCAATTCCTGAAA